>NC_056743.1:438148890-438378890 GCF_019279795.1 Protopterus annectens
TCTTACAAACAAGCCTGATGTCCACAAACATTAGAAAGCTTGCAAAATATCCCAAATAACATCCAGACCAAAGGGTAATAAGGTCACACAGATAAACTATTAGTTGAAACAACAAGAAAGAAAGGGGCACAGAGAAAAAAAGAGTCCCTGAATATCTGAGGCAACTGAAAGGTACAGCTGTAGTGAAGAAAAGTGACTGTCTTGGCAGGTAATCAAATAAAGGCAGTGGCCCATATAGCGTTGTAGGATTAGTTTGTTATGGCTAGCCAGCAGTTGTGTGTTTATGAAATGGAGCTGAAACATTATGGTTCTTATTTTATTGTTTGTTTTTTTTCCCTACAGTCAGGCATCGGTGATGTACACAGATAGTCACTATAAGTGAAGGATGGCCTTGGTACTAGAGCTGCCTGTGGATAAAAAAAAGTGTCTGCATTAGTTTTCTCATTATTCTGGGCTGGCTTTGCAATCCTTATTTGATTTGTGTGAAGCAATTTGGAATACTTGTAGATGATGTTAATTATTGTGGCCATTTTTTATCACAATCAGAGATTTGAGGTGTATGCAGTAAAGTGACTGCAATTGATCTGTAGGACATTGGTGGAGTATGACAATAGTTGTGCTTTTCAGTTGTAATGTTCTTAAAATAGTAGTTTTTTATTATTGGTTATAATTCTACATTTAAAACAATCAAGAAGGAGAAGTATGTGAAGTAAAAGCAGAAATCATCTCGTTAACACATCCTCGTAAATCTTCCCTTCCTATTAAAATCGAAGTAGGAGAAGTCAAGATCTGATGTCTTTTCCTTTTGGATTCAATATGTACATTATCGGATCTGACAGCTGCTCCTGACAAGCTGTATACTTTGCTAGCTTTTAGCTTAGTTATTTCCTAGGTCCTCTACCCTGTTTTTGTGTATTTGTTGTTAGATAGTTAGTATAATGTTGCAGTGTAGTAGTACTTTGTAGTTTAGGAAGATTAATTTAGGATCTGATGATGTCATTTTCATTCATTCCTCAACAAATGGGTTCAGATCCAACTCGGCCACTTTTTTCAGCTCGAGAAACACTGAAATCTCTTGAGCCCATCCCTTACTGATAATGCACTAGTGCCCTACCTTCCTTTAGATCTCGTTTGCTGCCTTCACGTATTGATGCGGTCATTGTTAGCTCTCAAGTTATAACTTGTTATTTTGAGTAAAAGTAGACTTTATCTAACCTTTCCTTATTCAATTACATACTCTCTTGCCCTTCCTACACTTTTTAGTGTTATTTCCAAATACCATTGCTGGTATTTTCTCTTCCTTTTCCCTTTCCCCTACCTTTCAGGTAGTCCCTTAACTTACCATTATTGGTAATATTTCCTTTCTTCCCTTTTATGACTGTCTAAACGTTTATATAAAAAAAAAAAAAAAAGAATTTTCTTCCTCTTTTTCTGTTCTATTACTGCTAGCAGTCTTCAGATATGTCTGAGAAACCTTTGGGTTTTAAAAAGTGTAAGGCCTGTGGCCATAAGATTCTGTTGCCAGATGCACATGAGTTGGTGCATTTATTGCTTAGGCCTGGCCTGATTGAACTTTGCATGTAAAAAATAAACTAATTTTAAGAGGATTAATGCCTTCAACATCCTCTTTTACAGCATCAGGATCTCAACCCCCCCCTAAGAAAGGTGACAAAAAAGATGCCAAAGTGTCCATCGGACCCATCAGGTTCTTCCGCTCCTAACTCTGCTTCCAGCTTGGAACTGCCTCTGAAAATCTCAAAACTCTCGGATTCATATCCAAAACAGAACCTTCCGATCTGATTATTTCGGATTCAAAATCCACAACGTCAGATCCTACCCGTTTGGATCCAAAGAAGCACAAGAATAGGTTTCTTCGGGTCCAGTCTCCTCTGAGCTTGGATCTAATATTTTCCTGTCTCCCATTTCCTTTCCTGGAAAGATGTCACCATTTTAGGACTTCATCCATTGCTTCCTCTTCTTGTTCCTCCAGATGTCTCATCGAAGCAGATGTGGCTAGGATGTTAAGGAAATTTCTGTCAGTGCAAATTCAGATGGGGGTTCTCCAACCCATTGGGTCCAGAGACCTTCATTAGTACTACCCCACCTATTTTGTCTCCTTCTCCAATCCAACCTTTGGTTCCAGAGCAGTTGGATCCAAGAATCCCAGATCCATCTGTATCAGATCCAAAGATCCTAGTATCCTGTACACCGATACCAACTTTGAGTTGACCGTCACTGAGCACATCAGAGCTGGTTGACTCTCGGAGCTGTAACACTGGCGCCGGATCAAAGGTATTGGTGTCAACTACAAGATTGTCAAAGCCATCTATACCCCTCAGAGCATCAGCTGTAGACAGCTCGGCTCCGACCCATGCTTTGGGTGGATTGCCTTCAGGTCAGAAGGAGCTGGTGGTTTGGAAGGACATCTTCGGGCAGTCAGTTTCTTTCTCACCGAGGCATTGTGGTTTTGAGGTAGTGGAGAGAGTTTTCTCTGCTCCAAGAGAAAGAACATATCCACCCTCTTTGTCTCCTACTTCCCAGACCCACTGATATTTGCATCTTGAACCTCAACTTCATACACCACAGGGACAGCCAGCTGAAAGTCTCCAGGATGCCCTGCAGGGTATAGTGATATCTTCTGATACTTCGGAAAATCCAGCTGAGGAAGTCCCTAGAAAGAAAAAGGTGCAAAAGAAGTCATTTAGACTCTTCTCAAGACTGTCATGGAAGGTACTGATTTTCGATGAGGGGGAAGGGTCCTCGAGATCACCACCTGATGTCTCATTTGGAGACATACTAGAGCTCCTCAAGCAAAGGGGTAGTTGGTCTACAAACAATCCTTCCCCAAAAGGAATCAATATTTCTGGAAGTCATTGGGGCTAGCCCATCTACCTCCTGGGTGACTCCGCCCACAGGTGAGCTTATTCATTTGATCTCTCAATGGGCGTGGAAGGAACCTGATTCTATTCAGTAAATCCTCGAGTCCAAACAAGCGATACTGGCACCACCCAAGGACAGGGAATTTTGGAGCAAAGGGATACCAGATGATGCCATGGTAGTAGCAGCAACCACAAAGAAGGAACTTACAGAACAAAGTTCTTTTGTTCATCCCGTGAAATAGGTTGTCTAGGGTGCTGGACAGATTTGGGAAGTGTGTATATACTTCAGCACCTTTGCATTTCGTTTGCTGAATTATTTGGCGCACACCACCAGATTCCAGAGGGATTTCATTAAAGAACTTATCAAATCTTTCTTTGGGACCATTGCTTCTGAGGCAGAGAGCTTAGTTGCCTTACAGTTGGCCAGTCTGCAGTCTGTATCAAATTCATCCATGAGGCTCAGCTCACATGCAACTTGAAGGTACTACAAGTGCGGCGGGTTCAGGCATTTTCACTGGGAGTTATGCCTGGATGGGCCTGTGTGATTTTGTGGAGTCCGTCAAGTCTTCCTTCGTCAATGTTCCCTTTGATGGAAGTTTTTTGTTTGGTGCCAAAGTTAAAGACAACACTATCCAGGTGTGACCAGGAAGGTAATATTTTGACTCTTCAAAGAACCTTTCTAGGAATTAACATGTTGAAAAATATATTTCAGAAAACCCCAGGGTCCCTTCCAATGTTTACATGGAGAGAATTACCCCATGGGCAGAGGAGGGAACTCTAATGGAAGTCACTGCCCATGTGGTAGAGGAGGGCCATGAAACAAAGGTCTGTAGATACTTTCTCTGACAGATCCTAGCAGCGCTCCTGATAGGAGGCCTGATTGTCCACCTCTGGAGGCATGGGGGGGGGGTCATTTATGCCTGCACCAGGGAGCCTGGCAGAGATTACAAAAGATTTGTGGGTGCAGAAGATTATTTCCAGAGGTTATATAATACCAGTTTGCCTACCTCCCCCTTAGCAGTAAACAGAATTCCCAATGTTCCACCTACTAAGAGGAAAACAGTAGCACTAGAAATAATAAAAGCTGCTAGGAAAAAGAGCCCTCCAAAATGTCCCCCCATACCAGAAAGAGTCTGGAACTTGCAATTCTTTTTACTGCCAAAGAAAACAGGGTAGTAGATGCCAGTTTTTAAACTCCGCAATCTTAACAAGTCAGTCCAGTATACCAAGTTAGGATGGTCACGGTTCAGTCCATTCGGCCTTTTCTGCACAAGGATGACTGGATAGCCTAGATAGATCTTTGGGATATGTACTATCATTTAAAAATTAACAGATGCTCCTAAAGATTTTACAGTTCTGGCTGGGGGGCCAGACACTACCAATTCAGACCTTTGCCCTTTGGTCTCACCACAGCCCTGAGGGTGTTCACTAAATGCATGGCAGTAATGGCATCTCACTTGAGGCTGCAAAAATTCCTGGTGTTTTCTTACTTGTATGACGGCTTATAACTGCTCAGACCAGGTATCAGCTGATCAAAGCATGAGATTATGTACTGCAGATGTTCATCGTGTTTCACTGTTGCAGTCATTACTCTTGGGTTATCCTGCTGACAGGCTACCCTCAGTCGGCCAGAATTCCAAAGTCTAGGTCTGGCGTTGGTTGCCGTCGCCTCTTCCCTGACGTCAGTGCACCAGGGGTATAAAAGATGCAGCCGATGCCATTTTCTTCAGTCTTTCTTGCCGCGCGGTGCCCGAAGCAAAAGCAGTTTGCAAGTGCCGGTCGGCCGACTCCTGAGATTTTCAAATCCGAATTTCAGAACCGAAGTCTTCATTAAAGCTAAGTACCCTGTTGGGGAAATTTTTTTCTTGCTCCAGACCGATGTCAGAAAAAATTAACAATTGTATTTCTTGTGGGAAGCAAATACCTCATAAGGATTTTCACTCTTACTGTATTCCTTGCCTAGGCCCTGATCACAACGTTGCTAGTTGTCGGTTTTGTGCTAGATTTAACCAATGCACTGTTAAGCGTTGGTTCGATTTTGCATTCCATTACTTTGGCCGGAGATTTAATTGTATAATGCCGTCGGACCAGCCGACATCCAGAGTTTACAAAAAACGCAAGGATAAGGATAGGCATCCGAGGTCCAAAACCGCTGATGAGGCTTCTGCTAGGCCAGTCGCCGGTTCTCAGTGAGGCACTTTCGCAGCCCCTGATGCCTGCTACCTTAGAGCCACAGGCCGCTTCCGACTCCCACATGGAGCCAACTGGGACTCTGGATACTCAAGGTATTGGACACTTGGAAATCATTCCCTCTGATGGGTCTGGAGCCGCTGAGCAGGCATCGGCTTCTGAGGGTGCCTTCAGACCTACACAACTATATATTAAGCCATCTTCAGCTTCAAAGACAAAGACTAAAGCAGCTCTAAAGACAAAGAAACAAGTACAGCCTTCTCCTACTTCCATGCCTAAAAAACAGATGCTCAAAATGGTCGAAGACCTAATTACTTTGATCAGGGGCTCCCATCCCCCTGCTGATAAGAGTCCTAGGCAAGAGACAGAGTATGATTCTTCTGATCAGGTTTCTATTTCCTCTGATTCCTCTTCTGAACAGGAGTACTCCATGCTTCCCTATGAGGATTCTGATGCTGAAGAATCTATTCCTTCAGCCTCTCCTCCTGAGGATTATTCTTTTGGGGAAACCCTGCATACCATGAGGGAGCATTTCCACTGGGAGAGCCAAGATTATTCTGAATCTAAGAAAAGGCTCAGAGACTTTCTATTACTTCCTCAGCACAGACCCCTTGCTATTCCACCTGTTCTAGACATTGTAGATGATGTATTTTCAGAGTCCGGTCTGTCCCCGGACTCTTTACCCCCTGCACCTGCTAAGTCAGACAGATACTACAGGGTCCCGGATTCACATAAATTCCTATATAAAAAACCTGCTGCTGACCCAGAAACTATATCTCAGGGTCCCAAAGGGGTTAAAGCTTCCACTGCAAAAAAACCCTGTCCTCTCTGAGAGGGATTCTAGGGCTCCAGACAGATGGGGGAAAAAAAGTCTACACTTCTGCTACCCTGGCTGTAAGAGCTTTAAATTGTCAGTTTCATATGCTTAAATATCCGCAATATTTAATGTCACTGCTTAAACAGAAATTGTTGGCAAATTCTGAATGTTCAGAGAACAAGGAATTGCATGATTTATTGCATGCAGCTGAACAAGTGGGAAAGCATACTTTGCAATGTGGTTATGATTCACTGGAGGCCTCATGCAGGGCCGCTGTTACAGGTTCCGTTATTAGAAGGCATGCTTGGTTAAAGGAACAGAATCTGCCTGATCATGTTAAAGCAAAATTATTAGATGCACCATTACAGCATGATACTTTGTTTGGTACTAAAACAGAAGAGGTGTTGAAAAAATGGAGGATAAAGCAAAATCCATGCAGACAGTCAAGGATTTCTTACAGGTACAGCAACCCAGGTTTAGCAGGAACTGGCCTTCTAAAACTTGGTCCTTTCCAGTGTCAGACAGACCACAAAGAGGCAGATACAGGCGTCCCAGAGGCAGATCTCAGCCCCAAGGCTCATACAGGCCTAAACAATGGGGTGCTCCTACCTCCAAAAGCAGAAAAGACAAATCACAGCCTTACAGGAAACAGTCCCGATGACTTTCCTCTACCAAATCCAAGCACTTTTCTTTTGGCAGCCCCCTTAGGGGGAAAACTAGCACTTTTTTCATCAAATTGGCAATTGGTTACCCAAGACAAATGGGTCCTGAACATAGTGTCCCAAGGCTACAGGTTCCATTTTCACACTCTACCAAAGTCAAAAGGTATGCCAGACCTGCCACACAATCAGTGGGCAGAGGCACAAAAACAAGTTACAGCCCTCATGGACATGAGGGCCATTCAGCAAGTACCACAACAAGAGCAGGGGAAAGGATTTTACTCCAGACTTTTCCTAGTACCCAGAAAGGACAAAACCTGGAGACCAATACTGGACCTGTCTATACTAAATACGTTTCTGGAAGTTCCAAAATTCAAGATGTTGACTCTACAGCAGCTACTGCCCATGTTGGGCAAGAAGGCTTGGCTCGTAACTTTGGACCTAAAAGAGGCATACCTGCATGTCCCAATCAGACAATCTTGCAGAAGATACCTCAGATTCATAGCTGGCTCAATGCATTACCAATTCTTTGCACTGCCCTTTGGCTTATCTACTGCGCCCAGGGTCTTCACAAAATGCCTGACTCCAGTAATTGCGTTTTGCAGACAAAAAGGAATTCAAATATATCCCTACTTGGATGACTTCCTGATTCAAGTAGAGAACAAAGACATTCTTCTAAAGCATCTGGCATTTGTAAAAAGATTACTAATTGTCCTAGGGTACACAGTAAACGAAAAGAAATCAAAACTAGTGCCCTCTCAAGACATAATATTCCTGGGTGCAAGCTTAAATACAACTGCCCAGATGGCTTATCTCACGCCAGACAAACAAAAGCAACTGACTACTTACTTCAAGAAATTGGTAACAAAAACCCACTTATCTGCAAGGAAAATCCTGCAGGCCTTGGGTTTCATGGCATCCTGCATTCTACTAATTCCATATGCCAGACTGCATATGAGGAAACTACAATGGTATCCAAAAAGTGTTTGGACTTGGCATTGCCGCAGCCTGGAGACAGTAATTGCACTCATTCCCTGCCTGCATCAGGAGTTTCGATGGTGGGCAGAAGCCTGTCACCACAACAAGGGTCTGCCATTCAGTTTACCTACAGCCAGACAGACACTGACAACGGATGCATCGGATTACGCCTAGGGGGCCCATATGGCAGGAAAATGTATTCAGGGCACATGGCCTGCAAACCAGATGCATCTTCACATCAATCAAAAAGAGATGCTAGCTGAAATGCCCTGACAGCTTTCAAGGACCTGCTTCATCCAGGACAGTTACTGATAAAGACAGACAACACTACGGTCATGTGGTACATAAACAAGCAGGGAGGTACACACTCCTACCCCCTCTGCAGACAAGCAATGACCTTATGGGACACAGCATTGGCTTTTCAAGTTCACCTGCAAGCACAATTCCTGCCAGGAAAATCAAATACTCTGGCAGACGAACTAAGCAGAAACCTCATGGATCCTCACGAATGGAAACTGGATCCACAAGTCTTCGGCATGATAATAAGGAAATGGGGATGCCCAGACATAGATCTATTTGCCTCCCCTCACAACTGCCAATTGCAGAGATTTTGCACAAGGATTTATCACAAGCAAGCATGGAATGTGGACGCCCTATCCTTCAGCTGGAAAAATCTAACAGTATATGCCTTTCCCCCACTGCCTCTCCTTCCCAGGGTACACCAAAAGGTCAGACAAGAGAAGCCAAAAATGATACTGATTGCACCAGACTGGCCATGCCAGCACTGGTACCCAATCCTAAAGAGCTTATCTCAAGGTCCAGCATGGATATTGCCTTAAACCTCTTACTTGCTGACCCAACAAACAATCAGATCCTGCACAGCCAACTCAGGACCTTAAATCTGGCAGTATGGCGGATAATGTAGCCATTCAGAACACTCCTCTTTCAAAAGCTGTTATGGATGTTATCTTGGAGTCCAGGAGGCCCAGTACCAGAAAATCTTATGCAGAAAAATGGAAGAGATTCTGTGCTTCAACCAGGAACAAGGCATTGACACGTGTGTACCAAATATCCCTCAGATTTTACAATACCTAACTGAGATGCTGAACAAAGGCCTTTCTTTCTCATCAATTAAAATTCATGCCTCTGCCATTTCAGCCCATTACAATACGGAACCACCTATCTTTTCTCATCCTTTAATAAGGCAGTACCTCAGAGGGGCCAAAAACATTAGGCCTCCAAGGAGAGCACCAATCCCGGCCTGGGACCTCAATTATGTTTTGGAAAAACTCACACTGCCTCCTTTTGAGCCAGCATCAACAGCAGATATAAAATTCTTATCCTGGAAAACAGCTCTGCTCCTAGCATTAACCTCTGCAAGGCGAGTCTCAGAGTTACAAGCACTCATGGCTGTGGAACCTTTCATCATTTTTCATCCAGACAGGGTTTCTCTGAGGACAAACCCTACATTTATGCCTAAGGTGGTCAGTGTGGCCCTCAACTAAACCAGTCATTTGCCTACCTTTTATCCAAATCCACAGAACAAGGGTGAGACAATTCTGCATTCTTTGGACATACACAGGCAGTTACGCTTCTACTTGGACAAAACTAAAGCTTTCAGAAAGACTGAGCAACTTTTAGTGTCATATGCTGCAGGATCACAAGGAAAGGCTATCTCAAAACAGACTATTTCTAAATGGATAGGCCATTGCATCCGTTTCTGCTATTCTCAACATGGCAAATCAGTGCCTAAGGGCATTAAGCCTCATTCCACCAGAGCAGCAGCCACTTCAGCACCCTTCCTCAGAGGAGTACTAACCAAAGATATCTTAGAGGCTGCAACCAGGAGTTCAGTGCACACCTTCACAAAGCACTACCACTTACCTCTTTACTCGAAGTCCAGAGCAGGCTTTGCCACTGCAGTTCTGCAGGGCCTCATAGCCTCTCCTAATCCTATTTAGCCCAGCCACCCATCCTCAGCTTTGGGATTCAACCCAAGAGTAATGACTGCAACAGTGAAACACGGTGAACATAGTACAGTTGTGTACCTACCATAAATGTAGATGTTCGAGTGTATTCATTGTTGCAGTCCAGGTTACCCACCCACCATCCCCCTTTTCTTTGCTGGGACTTTTCTGCACTTCTCTATCCTATAAAACCTTTTTGGTGTATTTGCTTGTAGATGAAGGAAATGTTATTTTTGTGCATGCATTTTTATTGGCATATTTTTCAGCCTACCAATTTGGGGGCACCTGACATCTGGCGCAAGAAAAACTGAAGAAAATGGCGTCGGCTGCATCTTTTATACCCCTGGCGTACTGACGTCAGGTAAGAGGTGACAGCAACCGACGCTGGACCTAGACTTTGGAATTCTGGCCAACTGAGGGTAGCCTGCCAGCAGGATAACCCAAGAGTAATGACTGCAACAGTGAATACACTCGAACATCTACATTTATGGTAGGTACACAACTGTACTTTATGCTGTCATCTGGGAATTACTATCAATCACAAGTCTCAAACAGAACCAGCTCAAATATTGCATTTCATTGGAGCATATTCAACACAGTATCCTTGGCAGCCTCCTTCCCTTCCTTTACCAAGAATGCAAACCATATGATTTCAAGTCAAAAAGGTAAACCAAAGTTCTTCTCTTTCAGCTAGGCTGATTCTTCAAGTTTTAGGGGCAGTATCTGCTGTAGTAGTATTGGTTCTGTTACTAAGATACCACATGAGAATTCTTCAGTGGACCCTGGCGACTTTGTGGTCTATTCTTCTCCAACCTTTGTCCAGCCAAATCAAAATATCTCAGGCATGCAGAATTTACCTCCTGTGGTGGATTTACTACTATTAGATAATGCAAGGTTTTCCCCTTTGTTCTTCCTCAGCCCAAGGCCATAGTTACAATGGAAGCTTCCCAAATTGGGGGGGGGGGGCACTTCATGGGAAAGGCAGTCCAGGACACATGGTCCGTCAAAGAGGCCAATACACATTTTAATATCTTAGAAATGAGAGCTGTCCACTTAACATTGCAGGCTTTCCAAGACACTCTAAACAGTCCAAAGGCACGCACGAGGGACAAAGTGCTCGGTCCAAACCAAGACGAAGGGTAAAACAAAATGTGGACCAGCACAATGGTTAAGCAGGACAATTATTTAATTATTTCAAAAAGTTAAAGCCATATAAATGGCTCACAATAAACAACAGACCGATTTCGGCTATACAAAGCCTTCTTCAATGCTCAAGAATTATAACAGAAAATTATGTAGCACCCAACATCCTGGTCTTAAATAGTAAAGATTTAAAGAAACATTACAAAATTAAATATCTAATGACAATTCCATTTAAAAATTAAATACTTATGGAAAATCTTCTGGTAGTTACTACATGTAAATGTTAAAACTAAAAGGAACAACAAATTAACAAAATAATACTTATAAATATAAATATAAATGGATCAAAATACAATATTATAAAGAAAGATTGATTGGCATAATCCACATAATTATACATGAGGATAAAGGGTATATCTTATTAATATTATTAATGGGATAACTCACCTCTATACATTGTTGTTGAGGAATCATAATGCCAATCAAAATACGTGTGGATTATTGATAGCTTAGTAAGTTCACACAAACTAAATAATTGTAAACATGTTATTCTATTTCATTAAGCCCAGGTTTGAGCAATGCTCCTAATCTGGTTATCCACATGTTTTCCATATTATTGAGCTTCGTGTGCCAACCTACTTTAAAATTCCTATGCATTTGAATCTTGTCAATAATCACAAATTTGAAAACAACAGTGGGGTGATTAATAATATGTTTGTATAGGACAGTCATCTCAGGTGTGTACCTCTTATAATGAGAAAGGCGAGAGTGTATAGTGCGTCCCCTGCGATATGAGAAAGCACATTGTTCTGGTAAAATCTCATTAAGAAATTCATGAGATTTTAATATGTCCCAGTGTCTATTGATGATTTCCCTGAATCTGGATGTGTTATTTCCATAAGTAGTTACAAGCCTAATTGGTTGGACAGAATTAGAATTGTCATCTTGTTTCAAATGTTTGTATTGTAATAAATTTGAACGTGTCACATGGTTGGTCTGGTCAATAGTATTGGAGATATGATGCTTAGTATACCCACGGTTGATAAGCCTATTAGCCATATCTTGTCTACAAACTTGATGTTGTTCTTGTGAAGAACATATGCGTTTCATGCACAAAAACTGAGATTTAGGAATATTACTGATGATGTGGCGTGGGTGACAACTGGTTGCATGAAGCAATGTGTTATATTGAGGGAATTTTCTATGAACAGAAGTGGCCAATGTATCATTTGAAAGTCTTGAGACCACAACATCCAAAAAAACAATCTCTTGATGCTCTATGTTGACAGTAAATTGTATGTCAAAGGGATTGTTATTCAGATAACCTACAAAATCAGCCACCTGGTCTTTATTAGCACGCCACACCATCCAGCAATCATCTAGATATCTTCTCCAGATATCTAAATGGTTCATATAAAGATTCTGATGGATATCATATATATAGGATTGTTCGAAGAATCCCATAAATAAATCTGCATATATGGGGGCAAAAGATGCCCCCATTGCAGTACCTTTGATTTGCCAATATGGTTTTCCATCAAAATAGAAAATGTTTTTACGCAGAACATATTCCGTAAGTTTCACCAAAAAATTGTTAAAGCCAGTGGAATATAATTTCGATTTCTCCAACCAATATGAAATGGCCAAAATACCAGCATCATGGGGGATACTTGTATATAAGGATGAAACATCCAATGTGCATAACCACCAGTGTGCTTCTAACTGAGAATCCTGGATAAAGTTTAGAAATTCTGTAGTGTCTTGAATCCTTGATCTGACCATGGGTAGTAGTGGCTTCAGATAATAAGTTAGAAAAACAGATAATGGTTAAGTTAGGGATCCTCTACCAGAAACAATAGGTCTACCTGGGGGATCGTTGGAATCTTTGTGTATTTTTGGGAGAAGGTATAGGTATTGTGGCATAGGTTCATCCACTTTAAGTTGTTTACCAACCTGTTTAGTAATAATACCCTCCTCAATTGCCAGATCCAAAAAGGAATCAATTTGTACCTTGAAGTTGGGTGTGGGATCTACAACCATTTGTATGTAGTAACGAGCATCAGACAGTTGTCTTAAAGCCTTCGCCTTGTACTTAGAATGATCCATAACCACAATTCCTCCCCCCTTATCAGCTGGAGTGATGACAATGTCATGGTTATGTTGAAGCTCGGAAAGAGCAAATCTCTCGGCTTGAGTAAGATTATTTCTAATGGGTTGATATAATGTTGAAAAATGTAAATCTTTCATGACACATTCTTTGAAGATGGAAACATGTTTGTCCATGGGTGGTGTAAAGGCAGATTTACCAAATTTGAAACCAGTAGATCTTTGAGTATTGTCATGACCTGAAAAAAATAGCTTAAGGTTTAACAATCTACAAAAAACATTAACATCTTGTAACAAATTATATTCAGAAACAGGTGCAGTGGGAACAAAATTGAGGCCTTTATTCAATACTTGGTAGTGTACAGGTAATAGTTCAAATGATGAAATATTAAGAACATTATTTATTGTTTCACAATTTGTTGTAGTAAAGCCTGCAGAGTGGATGTTCCTATGTCTATTTCTGTGCTTCCTCCCTCCCCTTCGTGTCTTGTGTCTAAAGGGACCGGCTGCTTTCTCTTTGCAGCTGGGGATGCCTGGCGTGAAGGGACATCATAATCTGTAACAGATGAGGTCTCATCCTCTGATGTGCCACTAAGTGTGGATTCTGTCCTTCTCAGTATAGATCTTGGCCTTTTCCTGCCTTTATTATTTTTGTTAGTTCTGTCAGTAAACCTAACATTCTTGGATGTGACAAAGAGTTTACCTTTGTCACAATCAGCTAAATCCCTATTGAATTTATGTATTTTCCTCTTCATCAATTGTTGTTCTAAACTGGCTAAGTCTTTAGCTAAATCAGAAATATATTCCTGGAAAAAAAACTTCAGTTGCAAATACTTGAGCTTCCAAACAAAATGTTTGAATTTCTGCTATTTGAGATTCAATAGTTCTCTCATAATAACTAGATAAAGTGTCAACAAAAAGCATTGAGGCCTGATGTTGAGCTGAAGCCCAATCCTGTGACAACTGAGTATCAACATTTGACACAAGTGGTTTAAGACGGATCCTAAGACCTCTTGGTGTGATATCTTTACGTTTGTAGGCCTCGAATAGTTTCAAGTGCCAGATGTTTGATCTTAGGGACTTCATGTTTCTGTTTAATTTTTGAAAGACCGACCCACATCTCTGTCTAGCATCAGCTGCACTATTATTTGAATTATGTACATTATTGATATTAAAACCAAAAGCATCAAGGTTGTCCTTGTCAGCTGAAAGACCTTGCAAAATTTCACTCAAATTCATACCAAATATTGTGTCTGAATCCAGCTCCAAACCCAAAAGAATATTGCTGTGAACTAAATCAACTGTTCTTATTGAAATGTGTGAGTAAGCACTGAGTATACCAAATATATAATAACTGTGAAAGTTATTATGTCCGGTTCAACAACTCAAACAACCACACACTGTATATAAAAGTGTGAATGTCCATATATTAAACTTGTCGCTGGATAGCAAACAAAAAGGTTTGTCTAAATGTCCCTTACAATCAGTGGTCAATCTATTCTGTATAAGCCTTCTGATAGCCGACACTTCGTCTCTGCTAACATAAATGATGAATAAATAAATGAACAAAACAAGATTGTTTGGTCAGTAATTCTAAGATAACTGACCATTCATCTCTGCCACCGTAAAGGACATATCAATAGACCAAATTGGAGATAACTCCATTAATTTGTTAAACCAAAATGAGAATATGGACTATACAAAATGGTAAGTAGAAAAAAGTTTGTATATACAGATAGTGATACGCTAGGTTGTTGATATTGAATATGTATATATCTATAATAGATTGCCTACAGTGCATAATCACACATAAATCAATATGATAAAGAGATATATAGACCCAATGGGTATTTTAAAACAGCAAGTCTGGTGGGTCAGGACTAGAAGAAACACATTATATATTGTCAATTGGATAAGTTGAGATGGAAAATGTAAATCATTATAAGCAAAATTCAATATGCAGCACCTTAATGGTCAGTTGTTGGCCTGTTACTAAATAATCAATGGAATATGTCTCCACTTGTAGGAAAATCTCTAAATGTATAAAAGACAGCCAGAGTAGATGTAAAAATCACAATGACAAACAAAATCTTGCTTGTTCTAAATCACAAAGCAATCATATGCTATAAGCAATAGGATACAAATGCAAAAATATTAACCTATCCAATGGACATAACCAGAGTTAAGTGACACATTCATTTTAGGAAATAAACATAGTTAAAACCAAACATTATTGCTAACATGTTTAACATGTTTATAATTATTAGATGGTTAGAAAACAAAACAGTGTCCCTTAGTTAAACTAGAATAGAACCAAACCAATGATGTTAATCAAAAAGTAAGAGATACACTGTCTATTAGAAATCAGAAATATATTAATTGACTGTGTAATGTCCAAAGCACGATGAATTTGTCCAAAAATTATAGTCCCAAAAGGTGGAATTCTGTCATATATAACGTGCCTGCGATCACAGGACCCAGAATAATGTTCCAAATGATAATATAGTGCTCGAAATATTCCAAATGATGATAAATTCAAATATAGTAAGTCTGCACGAAAAGCAGAACTTAAACACCAAAATCAAAAGTAATTGGTAGCAACACAGTACCTGTTATGAGTTAAATATGTAAAAAACGCCCCAAGCCTTCAAAAATGTTCCGAAACTCTGAAGTTAGACCAAGTGTAAAATCCAACAGACCTGTAGATCCAAATACGTAGACCAAAACTGTAATATTAGTGTAGTGCAAAAAGTAGGCCAAAGATGTGTGATCAGGAAAATACCTCGTATACACGAAAATTTGTTGTAAATAATCCAAAAAGGTTATTGATGTAGTGAAGACTACATAAGATGTGTTCAGCAATGTCGCCAAAAGATTTTCGCCAATGCAAAAGCCAGGTTTGAGGAGCTAGATTAATGATGCAACCTGCAACCAGGCGTCACCAGCGTGAAAGAAGCAGCAACAAATGGAACAGTCCAAAGGCACGCACGAGGGACAAAGTGCTCGGTCCAAACCAAGACGAAGGGTAAAACAAAATGTGGACCAGCACAATGGTTAAGTAGGACAATTATTTAATTATTTCAAAAAGTTAAAGCCATATAAATGGCTCACAATAAACAACAGACCGGTTTTGGCTATACAAACCCTTCTTCAATGCTCAAGAATTATAACAGAAAATTATGTAGCACCCAACATCCTGGTCTTAAATAGTAAAGATTTAAAGAAACATTACAAAATTAAATATGTAATGACAACACTCTCCCTTCCTGGACTATTGCGATTCAGACTTGACAATATGTCAGTGGTCTGGTACATCAACAAACAAGGAAGAACCAAGTCTTACCTTCTGTGTCAAGAAGCTTTAAGAGCGTGGCAATGGGTGATCTCATCTAATCAGTTTCTGAGAGCAACACACATTCTGGGGAAATCTAGTGTGATAGCAGTCAAGCAGGTCCATTCTAATGCCTCACTAGTGGTCTTTCAACATGAAAGAGATGGAAAAGATATTCATTCAATAGGGTCAACCTTGGTGTGACCTCTCTGCATCTCCCCTCAACAGCAAGTGCAGTAGGTTCTTTGCCCTGATCTCCCAACCGGTGGAGTCAGCAAGAGATGCTTTTTTCCATGATTGGCCCCCTGATCTCCTTTATGCCTTTCCCCTCTGTAGCTCTAATCTCCAAATTCCTTCAGAAAGCATCTTGATTGAAGAGTACACTCATCTTCATTGCTCCTTATTGGCCTTGTCAGATTTGGTTCCCCTTCCTTTGGCCTAATCTGCTTCACCCACCTTGGATTCTGGATCCAATTCCACAGCTCCTGTGTCACCCAACAGATTTAATACACCCAGACATTTTAGGCCTAAAACTGACAGCATGACTTCTCCAATTCTTTTAATAACTAGATAGCCCAGGCTGTCTTCCCCCATCAGTCATATTCTTTTATCTTCCCACAAAGCTTCCACTACGAAAATTTACAAAAGTAAATGGAAAAGATTTGTTGTTTGGGCTCAGCAAGATGACATTGACTCCTTTTCAGTGCCATCACCTAAAGTTCTTGGATTTTTAGCAAAAAGTTTAATGAAGGTTCTAGTTCTTCAACTATTAAAATCTAACTTTCTGCCGTTTCCATTTTTCACATTGGAGTGACTAATGTGTTTTTAGCTTCTTTCAAGCTTTCAAAGGCCTTTATAAGGGGAACCTTTCTTCTTGGACCTCCATTTAAAGACCCCCCCCAATGGGGTCTGAATTTGATTTTTATTTATTATTATTTTTATTTTACATTTGTTGACCGGACTGGTCCAACTGGATATATGTCCATTTTCAGCAGAGGCCCGGGGAGAAAATCTCCAAGTGAAAAACATTAAACATTAAAAACAGAGTTACAAATATAGCTCAGAGAAAAATAATAATAGCATGATAGTATTTTTACAGTGGCTACAATAAGCATATAAGTACATAAAAGGGTGTTCAAATTGAGCATGTTAGGAGAAAAGTAAGTTTTAGTAAAGATTTGTAAGCATGATAAATGAGAGTACTAGGAGCAAATTGCAAGGTAGTCAGGGTTAGAACAGGGGCAGAGCCAGTGAGTTAAGAGGTGAGCTTTGAGTTGGGATTTGAAACTGGGAAGAGAGGAGATAGCAGTGAGGTTGGAAGGAAGGGAGTTCCAGGCTTTTCCTATTGTATTAGAGAACAAGGAGTCGCCTGCCAAGTTGTTAGATTTACAGGTAGATATTAGAAGTTTGTTAGAAGAACGTAGGCTTTCGAGGTTACAATAAAGACTAATAAGGGTAGTGAGTATTGGGGTGTTGGTCGGTTTGTAGAGGATTTTATGAGCTAAGGAAAGCTGGTGAAATAAGATCAGATTTTGCAGCTCAAGCCATCCCAATTGGTTTAAGTTTAAGCAGTGATGATTTTACAATCTTTGACCCAGTCTCCATTTGAACTGTCAGCCAAATGTAAACTAAAATTAACCTGAAAGACTGTCTTTTTAGTGGCCATTACCTCTGCTAGAATAGTCTCAGAACTTCAGTCCCTATCTTCTAAGCCTCCTTATTTGGTTTTTCATAAGCATAGGGTATCTTTACGAACAAACCCATCCTTCCTTCCTTAAGGTGGTGTCAGAATCCAATATCAATCAAACTATCAACCCTCCTCTTTTCTTTCCAAATTTCACAAATAAAGGAGAGTATATATTATACCTACTAGATGTGCACAAACAGTTACATTTTTATCTACATAGGACAATTTTCAGGACATAAGATCAATTATTTGCCTCCTTTTTCAGATTCAGAATTGGGCAAACACATTACTAAAATGATCTTAGCCAAATGGTTAACTGATTGTATTACTTTGTTTATAATAAATTGGGTTTGTCTTTGCCAAAACCACCAAAAGCTCTTTCCATGAAGTCTATGGCAACTTTTTCTGTATTTTTATCCAGATCTTCTTTGGACAATATTTGTGCAGCTCCAATTTGGGATAATCCTCATATCTTTATTGCTCGTTATATGTTGGATCTGATCTGTAAGGAAAGAGCAGCCTTCACCATAATAGTGCTCCGGAATATCCTTCGTTGGAGTCCTCCTGGGATTTAAGTAGCTGGGGACTCTAATCCATTTGTTGAGGAATGAATGAAAATGACAACATCAGATACAAAAGGTATGTACCCACCATAATGTTCCATCTGTGTTTTCCATTTTCATTCTTCAACTCCCGTCCCTCCAAGCCCTTACCAGTTTGACTTCTGGAAGGATTGAAAGATGCAAAAGGAACCAGTGTTCCTTCATTGGAGCACCAGATAGATTTCTCTCATATCTTTATCTTTTATTTACTATATAGTTTAAACAGACAGCAAACAAGATCTGAAGTATGGTGATGGGACTACTGCATTATGAATAAGGGAGGAGCTCAAGAGCTTTCAGTGCTTCCCGGCCTTGAAAAAGCAGCTGAGTCAGATCCGAAGATCAGATCCAAACACATTTGTGAGGAATATTGAAAATAGACAACACAGATGGAACATTATGGTGAATACATAACTTTATTTTAAGTTAGAGTTCCGCTTTTAGCAGGCTTTTCCTTTTAGTGAGTTTGTTTACTCTGTATTTCTTCACTGTTACTGTGGTGTGTTTTTTTTTTTTTTGTAGGTCAGAATAAATAGGGGTTTTAAGAAATGTATGGACTGTGGACAGAAACTCCTCTCCCAAGATGCACACCACTGGTATGTCTACTGTTTAGGGGTGCCAACTTGTATTCCCTTGCTCTGTCTTTGAGCTGTTTGGCAACATACCGTTAATGACAGGAGGGCCAAGCTGATTCTTAAAGGGCTCCTTCCAGCTGGCAAGTCCTCTTTGACCTCCTCCAGCAAGGGCATAAGTCTGATTGGGCTCACAGAAGCTCCAAGGACCCCAGTGTTGCTAAGGAGGACTGAAAAAGCATTTGTCTCACTCTTCTTCTTCTACTTCATCAGATCTGAAGGTCCTAAGACCCCCCCCCCAACAGTTTCAGCTCTGACTCTACAGAGCAAGTCACCTTTGGTGCCAATTGTGGGGAAGGCTCCATCTTCCACCATCAGTTTTGTGAGCCCCTTCCTTTCTAAGGTTGATCCTTCAGGTAGGAGTGTCCCCATCACTGGATCCGAGCTTTTCTGGTCCCGATCGGGTCATTGGAACCACCATCCAGGAGGCTAGTCTTCAAGCCTCCTTCCATGGCTTCATCAGCTCATTGTCCTGGTTGGTTGGGGGTTTAGGACCAGTGGAGTTGGAACAGTTGATGCACTCCTTTTTATAGGTACAGATGCAATTAAGACTCATCCCTTTGGCTTCAGGCCCTTGATCCGAAGCTTCAGTCCTGTTACATTGGTTTTCTCCCTTGGGCCTTTTGGCTCAGAGGCCATCAGAGCTGGTTGCCTTCCCTCCCTTAGGGTTGGATCCGATGGCTTGGCTAATTTCAGCACCGACCAAAGCCTTGGTTTACTCATCTCCGGCCACATCAAAGCAGAGTAGACCCCGAGGCTAGGATATTGAGTCAGGGGTATCAGGGTCAGGTTCCGTGATCCTGGTTTTGTGGTCATCCCTCCCACGCAGGGCCTCTGCCCCAAATATTTTGACTCCAGTCTCTGCATTGGGGTGGGCTGGGGTGGCCACTGGATCCTAGTGTGTCCTTGGGATATTCGGATCCTATGTCTGCTGACTCTGGGAGATCTGCATCATCCTCTGCCTTTGACATCATGGAAAAATGTTTTCCCACTCAGAGGAGTAGTCAGGTTCAGCCGGTTTCTCCCCCCTTCAGTATCTGCTCCCATGGATATGATTCAACCTGTTCTGGGACATCTCACCACCCAGTGTTCTCCAGTCTGCCCTTCTTCTAGGGCTCCATGGCCTCTGCCATTTCTCCCCTTGATTCTCCATGGCAGGAGTTTTCGAACAAGAAGTGGTAGAAGTTGAAGCATCTGGATTCTACAGAAAAATCCCTCACTGAGGATACCAACCTTGAGAAAGAAGAGGGGTTCCAAAATATCCCCACAAGGATCCCTCTTTTGGCAGCCTTTTGGAGTTTTCACCAGCATGAGAAATGGACTGCCAAAGTCCCATCTGCTGAGGAGTCATTTTTTATGGAGGCTTTCAAGACTGGCCCATCCACATCCTTGGTGGTTCCCCCTCTGGATGCTCTTATCAACCTGATGTCCCAGAGGGCATGGAAGGAGCCTGATATGATGGATCAAATCTCCTAGAAGCTAGATGAGGTTCTCTCCCCCAGCTGTGGATCTTGTCATGATGACAACAGCCACTAAAAAAAAATCTTGAAAGAGAGTTCCACGGTTCATCCCCCGAATAGGGAATATTGGATGTTAGAAAGACTGGGGAAATGTTCTTATACCTAACTCAGCCATCTTTGCACTGAGGACTTTGAACTATCCACTCACTTGACCAGACTTCAGCATGACATTGTGTCACAAGTGTCAGGAGTAATTAAGGCTCAGCAGAGACTGGAGACTCAGAAGACTTTGGAGACTCAGATGTCCACTTTGCAGTCTGTTACCAACATACCCATGCCTCTGCCTTCTGTTGTGGCTGATGGCACATCCTGAGTCGCTGGCGCAGGCATTGCCATGTGTTGTCACACTTGAATGAGGCTGTGGAAGTTTGTGGGCTCCTTCAAGGTTTCCTTTATTAATGCCCCCTTCAACGGCTGCTCCCTTTTTGGGTGTAAGTTTAAGGACACAATGATGAGAAGTGAGCAGGAGGGGAAGAAGCTGTCTGCCATGGGAGTGCATTTTACTATCCCTCAATGGATATTCTCTAGGAACCAAAATGGGGAAAGTACAGCAGTTGCTCCAGAAAGATTCTTCTGAGAGTTCCCTCTGCAGTACAAGGGGGTAACCACAATGGACACTGTTGCTTCAGTAAGGGTGGAACACAGAATTGGGTTGTGCAGAGGTTTCTCTGGGAGGCCCTTTCAGTAGCCCCAAAGGGTTGCCTGTCTGTCTGTCTCTGGAGGCAGTGGAAGGTTGTTTGGCTGTACACCTGAAAGCTTGGGAGGCCATCACCTCAGATGCATTGGTGTTGACAGTTGTATCCAGAGAGTGTACAATTCCATACAATTCCATTTACAACATAAATCCCAAACAACTCTCAGATGTACTACCCCATAAGAGAAAGAATGTGACTACTGAAATCCAAAAGTTATTAGAAAACTGGGACATCCAAAAGGTGCCACTAGACCAATGTAGATCTTGGGTTTATTCAAGATTCTTTTTTGTTCCAAAGAAAAACAAGGACCTCAGACCAGTTTTATATTTGAGCTGGTTGAAGCAGACCAAGTTCTGGATGGTCACAGTGTAGTCCATTCTACCTCTGCTGAAGAAGAATGACTGAATGTGCTTGATTGATCTCAAGGGCGCCTACCATCATATAAAGATTGCAAAGTCATCCAGGAGGTTTTTGTGCTTCCGGCTGAGAGACAATCATCATCAGTTCTGAGCACTGCCCTTTGATCTCACCACTGCTCTCCAGGTATGCACCAAGTGTATGGCAGTAGTTTCAGCCTGACTCAGGCTGCAGGGTTTTCAGGTCTTTCCTTACGTGGATGATTGGCTCCTGACCTCCTTCACAAGGGCATCATTAACTCATTACAGCTAAGTGATGCCTACAAGTGTTTTTGCAGTTACATCTTACTGAAAGGTCTAGGCATCAAATGTTGCATCTGAAGTAGTTTACTTTATTTAGTCTCCAACCTGTGGGTTACGGATCTGTATCAGATCCGAGCCGGCAACTTCTACTAGCATCAGCTCCAAACTCCTCCCCTTACCCATAATACACCTCCACTGCCTTCCACCCCCAGATCTTATTTGCCGTGAATTGCTTCAGCATTGTGCCTCTTAAGCTCCAACTAGTCAGTGGGTTAAACCTTTGTGAATATCTTTTTTTCTAAAAACTTTTTGTCAGTTAGTGTAGGTCCCCTTACTCCTCCCCTCGTTTGGTGCATCAAGTGTTAGTTTTAGGTTAGTTAGAGTAGTTCGTACTGTTGTGTAGATTGTAGCTCCCTCCCCACTGTTTTCCTGTATACTAGTGTGGTGAGTGGGTGTGTGTGTGAGTTAGTAGAAAGAAATTGCCTGTTTTTTATTAGGCTATCTTTCTAATAATTAGTATGGCTGAAAAGCGTGCTTGGGCATAGCCCATTTGAGTGTGCACTGCAACATATGTGCGGGCTTCAATCCCTGCGCCATAAAAGACAGAAGGCCCAAGTTGGCCCTAAAAGGCCTTCTTCCTTCTTCAGGCTCTGTTTCCTCATCTTCGACTTCGGTCACAGCGGCTGCTATGGCCGCTTCTCCCTCCTCTCTTTCTCTGGCTTCTCCTCCCACCCAGGCTGGTACTCAACCTCCTGTACCAAAGCCTGTGGTAGTGGAGCAGAAAAGAGGTAGAGAGAGGGAGAGAGAGACTAAGACAAGGGAAAAGAGAAAGAGGTCTCCGGACCTCGCTTCTCCTACCAAGACACCACGGATCCGTGACTCCCTTCTGCTCTGATCTCCGAGGTTCTCCCCAGAGCCAGAGGAAACACATCCAGCTTCTCAGGCCTCAGTGCCCTGACCCACCAGGTCGGAGTCCATGGCCTCGTCGCGGTCCACCCACTCCTTGTCTGACTTGGATCTGGATAAAATGATGAGGCGTTTTATCTGTACACAGATCCAGATGGGGGTCGTCAGCCCCCCTTCTCTTAGGAGGGGGGAGCTCACTTCCCTTTTTTCAACCTATATTTCCTACTCTGATCTGACCTTCGGGTTCGGAGTACTCGGATCCGAGGTTGGCTTTGGTCAGGGGGTCGGCGCTGATGGTACCTGCTTTCTCAGCGCTGACAGCTGCCTGGAGCATTTCCGATCCAACCAGCTCGGATTTGAGCCGCTCTCGGAGCCGGAGCTTCGGTGTCAGATTTGAGTGAGTGGAATCTTTTCCATCGGCTCCGACTTTGTCAAGCCAGGTTGCCTCCCTCAGATCTCTGTCCACTTCAGGCCCTGCTCCGATTCTCTCGTCAGACCAGGGGAGATCAGCCTCCTTTTTGGTTTCTCAGGAGGTTTGCTCTCCTTCGGCATTTGACGTGGTAGAAAGGGTTCTCCCCATTGGATCAAGAACCCTGACTGCTCCCTTGGACTCCTCCCAGACCCTCTCGGTTCTGTCTTCAGTCCCCATCGTTTTACCAGAGGGACAGCCCATCCTCAAAGTGCCCCAGACGGTTCCCCATGAGGAACAAGTGGTTTGCGAGCTCCCCACTGGAGAGGTACCTTGCAAGCGTACGTACAAGAGGACGCACTTGGAATCCTCTGAGTCCCTCACCAAGGACACGGACTTAGATGATGGAGAGTGTTCCCGTAGGTCACCTCCAGAGGATGTCTCCTTTGGAGACATCATGGAGATCCTGCGCCAACGGGGAGGTTGGTCTGCCCCCAAACCTTCTTTTGATAAGCCTGTGTTCCTGGAGGCTTTAGGCATGGGCCCATCTGCTTCCTGGGTGTCCCCTCCCGTGGATCCTGTGGTGAATCTGGTCACCTCGCAGGCATGGAAGGAACCGGACACCATGGAACCTATTCCAAAAAGACCTGATAAGATTCTAGCCTCCCCATAGATAGCCCAGCTTGGAATAAGGGCTTCCCCGTAGACACCATGGTTTTTGCAGCAGCCACTAAGAAGGAACTTGCTCAGGAGAGTTCTTTGATCCATCCTCCTGACCACGAGTCGCAGATGATGGACTGCCTAGAGAAGCAGGTGTACGCTTCAACTACCTTTTCGATTAGGGTACTGAACTACTTGGCCCATGTCACCAGACTCCAATTTGACCTAGTAAAGGAGCTGGAGGAGTCTCCCCCCAAGTCCATTTCACAGGAGGACAAGGCTTTGTTCTCTGTGAGGATGGCCACTTTAAAAGCAGTATCTAACACGTCCATGCAACTCCTCTCAAATTCTGTAGAAGGAGCGGCTAGGGTGGCTGGGTCTGGCCTGTCCATTAGGTGCAATGCTTGGCTCAGGCTATGTCAATTTTCCGAACCCTTCAAGGCGTCTTTTGCCAATGCCCCTTATGATGGCTTTACACTCTTTGGTAAGACCGTCAAGGAGACATTAGTCCAGAGTGAGAGGGATGGGAAGACGCTGTCTGCCATCGGGATCCGCTTCTCTAACCCTCAAAGGTCCTTTTCCCGGAACCAGAGAGGGAAAAAGAAGATGTGGTTCCGGAAGTCACAATATTCCTGGGACACATAGGGCTCTTCTTCCCCCAGAGGCAGAGGAGGACAGAATGGACGCTGGCCCAGAGGCAGAGGAACTTTGGGTCTTGAGAACCTTTCTTGGACAGACCCGGGCAGCAACCCTGAGGGGTTGCCCGACTGCTCCACTCTGGAGCCAGTCGGGGGATGCTTGTCCTTGCACCTAGCGGCATGGGAGTCCATAACAGTGGACCACTGGGTGCTTCAGATTATATCCAGAGGATACTTTATCCCCTTCCTGGGTTCCTCCAAATCTCCCAGACACCTCCCGGACGTACCACCCACACAAAGGGAGGCAGCAGCACAGGAAATTTCCAAGCTGTTAGAAAAATGAGCCATTTAAACCATCCCTCCAGATCAGTCCGGTTTGGGCTTCTACTCCAGGTTCTTTTTGGTGCCAAAGAAAATGGGGGACATAAGGCCCATTCTGGACCTCTCTACCCTGAACCTGTCAGTTGCCAAAGAGAAGTTCCGGATGGTCACATTACGGTCCATCATGCTGTACCTGCAAGAGATTGACTGGATGTGCTTGTTAGACCTCCAGGGTGCTTACTATCAGATAGAAATGCACAGAAGCTCCTGGAGGTTCCTCCGCTTCCGGCTAGGAGTCCATCATTACCAGTTTCGAGCCCTACTCTTTGGTCTCACCACAGCCCCCAGGGTGTTTACCGAAGTGATGGCAATGGTAACAGCTTACCTAAGGCTTCAGGGGATTCAGGTCTATCTGTACCTCGACAATTGGCTCCTCACTGCTCCCACTAGGTGTATACTCTCCCAGACCAGGGATTATTTCCTGACTCTTGCCCTGTGTTTGGGGATCACAATCAACACATCCAAATCTCTCCTAGATCCTGTACAGGTGATAGACTACATTGGTGCCAGGATAGATACTATTCAATGCAAAATTTTCCTGAGCTCAGAGAGAGAGTTCAAAACCTCAGGATGCATGTTTCACTGATCTACACTCTCATCTCCCAACAGCAGAATCGGTGTTGAGGACCTTAGCTCGATGGCGGTGACCATAACTCTTCTCCCATGTGCCCGGTTACACATGAGAAATCTACAGTGGACTCTAGCTGTACAATGGTCCCTGTTGGAACTGCCATTGACCAATCCAATCCAACTCAGTCGAGTCCGTCGGTCATCCCTCATATGGTGGATGTGCTCTCCGGACATTTTGGAGGGGACGACCTTTTGTTCCAACCCTGGCGCAAACTACAGTGACCACGGATGCCTCCCAACTCGGGTGGGGGGGCATTGTTCGGACAGGACAGTCCAAGGCCTGTGGTCCCCCATAGAGACCAGCTTGCACATAAATGTCCTAGAGATCAGGGCGGTCCTTCTAGCGTTGCAGGCCCTTCATACCTTTCTTCCTCTGGGAATGATTGCTGTTCAATCACACATGTCAGTGGTCTGGTATATCAACAAACAGGGAGGGACCAGATCTTACCCCCTTTGTCATGACGCCATGAGAGTGTGGGAATGGGTGATCTCCACCAGTCGCTTTCTCATAGCAATGCACATTGCGGGACGGTCCAACATTCTAGCGGACAGGCTGAGTCGGACCATTCTGATACCTTACGAGTGGTCTCTGAATCGGTCAGTAGCGGAACAGATCTTCAGCAAGTGGGGTCAGCCTTGCTATGATCTCTTCGCATATCCTTCTAATGCAAAGTGCAGCAAGTTTTTCTCTCTCAGCCCCCTGCAGGGAGAGTCCCCCAGAGACGCTGTAGTTCATGTTTGGCCTCCCGGTCTTCTATATGCTTACCCACCTACTGGAGATTTCTACAGAAAGCTCGTCGACTGGGGAGAAAAGTGATCCTCATTGCCCCATTCTGGCCTCACCAGGTATGGTTTCCCTTCCTTTGGTCTCATCTTCTGGCTCTACCTTGGATCCTAGATCCCATTCAGGATCTAATTTCACACCCTTTGGGGGTGCCTCACCCAAGTCTGGACAGCCTGAAGCTCACAGCTTGGCTGCTCCAGTTCCCGCAATTGCTAGGACTCCTCCTCAGTCAGATCTTTTCTGGTGGCTGCTCATAAGTCTTCGACCAGGAAGGTTTATCGCAGTAAGTGGAAACGTTTTTCCTTTTGGGCCTCTCAAAGGAGATTAGACCCTTTCACGACTCATATTTCTGCCATTCCTGATTTTCTAGCTGATATTTTTCAACACGGAGCTAGTTCTTCTACTGTCAAAGTTCAGTTGGCTGCCATCTCTCATTTTCATGTGGGTGAGAATTCTGACTCTTTAGCCTCTTCCAGACTGTGTAAAGCCTTTATCAAAGGCATCTTTTTGTTACATCCCCCAATCAAAGATCCTGCTCCCCCATGGGACCTTACTATGGTTCTGCAAGCTTTGGTTGCTCCACATTTCGTTCCTGCCGAAACTGCAGATTTAAAAATTTTATCTTGGGAAACAGCTTTTCTGGTGACTATTACCTCTGCAAAAAGGGTTTCAGAATTACAGTCCTTGTCTATCAAGATTCCTTACATGATTTTTCACAAAGTTAGGGTTTTCCTTCGCACCAATCCATCATTTCTTCCTAAGGTGGCATCACCAGTCAATATCAGTCAGACCATTAAGTTTCTGGTGTGTTTTCCCAATTTTATGAACAAGATGGAATACAAACTCCACATGTTGAATGTTCATAGACAGTTACAATTCTATTTACACAGGACAAAAAATTTCCATAAATCTAATCAATTGTTTGTATCTTTCTGTAAACCCTTTTTGGGGAAACCTATCTCTAAGGTCACTATAGCTAGAAGGATTTCTTCATGCATCCTGCAGGTCTATAAGGACAGAGGCATGTCTCCTCCAGGTCAGGTGAAAGCTCATTCCAACAGGTCCATGGCTACGTCTGTGGCCTTTGGTCTAGAGTGTCTTTGGATGATATTTGTTCTGCAGCTACTTGGTCCTCATCTCATACGTTTATTTCTCATTACAAATTGGATTTGACTTCCAGAAGGAGAGCATCCTTTGGTTCCGTGGTGCTCCGGAATATCCTTCCATGAGGGCCTCCCAGGAGTTTAGTAGCTGGGGACTCTGTCCTACAGGTTGAAGACCAAATGAAGTAAACTACTTCAGATAAAGAAGTTATGTACTCACCATAATGTTCCATCTGAGTAGTTGTACTTCATTTGTCTTCAACCATCCCTCCCTCCTTCCCCCGGACCTTGGCATATGATCAGCCTTTGGGCTGTAGTATAGGTCACAAGTACACTTTTTCAGTTCGGGTTATGAGTATAAGGTTCAGCAAACTCGATCTGGGGATAGAAGGCAGTGGAGGTGTATTATGGGTAAGGGGAGGAGTTTGGAGCTCGGAGCTGATGCTAGTAGAAGTTGCCGGCTCAGTTCCAATACAGATCCGTAACCCACAGGTTGAAGACAAATGAAGTACAACTACTAAGATGGAACATTATGGTGAGTACATAACTTCTTTTTGTTTATATTTGCATTATTAATTCCAAAATCATGCCACATACAAAGTATTAGATTTCATCTTAAAGCTTACAAAGTAACAAACACAACTGTATTGACATCAGATCTCTGTCTAGTGCAGGTAAAGAGATATTAATTGTTGTTCATATAATCCTATAATATTTATTTATATTATAAATGTCATGTTTTTCTAAATATCTGAACAACCAAGTAGCACAGACAGAACTGCTTAGCTTTATATGAATGCTCTTATCTGGATAAAAGTCCTGTTGACAGTGTGTGCACACCTAGAGTGGTTGCTGAAATATTGTTAGCTGTTTACAAAGTATTACAAACTTAATAGTTACTATGTTTGTTCTGACTTATAAAATCCAGTTTAAGATCTGGAACCTAAGTACTATCACTATAAAAACAGACCTGATGTTGTTAATAGTCATCTACACACAATACCTCTCTCTACATTACCTCAGATTTCATTTGCCGCTCTTACAGCAAGACACAACACCCGACTCCTCTCTTGTAGCTAAGTAAAACATTTGTTTTTTCTTATAATTTGTCTGATTAGCCTTTTTTCCCTTATAGTGCCATAGTTCTATAGATTTTTTCATACTTTAGTCTACCCTTTCCTTTTTATCGTTGTTATTGCAAACTACCACCGTTGGTAGTTCACCCCCCCCCCCCTTACTGTTAGGTAATCTCTCTACCATTGCTGGTAGTGTTTTCCCTTGTGGTGTGAGTGGTTTTTACTTCTTTCGTCTTCCTTTTTCCTTTTCTGCCTCTCCTAGTGTATTTTATGGCGATGGCAGATAAATCTAAAGTTACTACAACTGGTTTTAAGCAGTGTAAAGAGTGTGGCAGAAAAATGCCAAATTCTGATGAACCTTTATTTATTTATTTATTTATTTATTCAAGTTTGATGACTGGGGAAGTCTACTGGGCCAGAAAGGGCCCCTTTTCAGTTGAGGCCCAGGGAAAAAAAGCTCCACAATAATGTAAGTTACATGCCAGATTTTACAAAGTTATAATTCAATACAGAAAATTAAACAATTTTAGATTAGATGCACGATATTTACAGACATAAGTTCTTACAGGATATTAACATTTTAGATTAAATGCATTAAAAATTTGCAGTTTGAAGACACATATAAAGAGAGACAAGGTTAAATACAGAGCGTAAACATTACGTAATAGTGAGACATTTTGTTATGAGCTCCTTGTAGGTTAAACGATCTTAAACTATATAGCTACTAGGCATTTGTAGGTTAAGAGAACCTTATATGTGGAGAAGTAACAGAATATATATATAGAGGAAAGAATCGTATAATATATATTAGAGAGAGAATATTAGGTTCTGGTGGGGAAGGGATAGATTTTTGGTATAAAAGAAACCTTATTAGTGGAAATTAGAGAAGATAGTGCAAGGTAGAAAGAGGTGGGGGGGGTTGTGTTGGAGCATGACAGGGGCATTCCCATTTGGAAGATAGATGAGAAGAGTAGCTGCAATTTGAATTAAGTATGGTTAGGTAGGTTGCGCAGGGGAGGTGGGAGAGTGTTCCACTTTTTGGCTAGGGAGTAGGAGAGTAGAAGTTGGCCAGCAGGCCTTGCTGGTTTGTAGACCTGAAGGAGATTTTGGCTTGTGGATTGGAGTGGGCTTTTGGGTACATAGGGTTTTAAGGAGGCAGCGAGGGATAGGCAGTTTGTAGGTTTATAGATGAGCTTGTGTGCAGTGGTGAGTTGTAGGTAACTTAGGTAGTTGGGTAGTTCAAGCCAGTTTAGGGTGTGGAGTGAGTGGCAGTGGGGGGACAAGTTTTTTGAGTTGGTTGCAAATTTGACGATCTTGTGGTAGCAGGATTCGAGTTTGGATCTTAAGCTGAGAGGGAGATTGGTGAACAGAGAAGCACCATACATAAGGGAGGTGAGTAGGAACGTGGATGCTAGTGTATGGTGGGTAGAGGGGCTGAGGAAGCGGTTGTGCCTATAGAGGAGACATATCTTTTCGTGGGTTTTCTTGATTGTGGAGTGGATGTGTGCATCAAATTTAAGATGTTCTTCATGTTTCACATTTGGGTTATCCTTGCCAGGGTAGCCCTTGGCTGGCCTGAATACCAGAGACTTAGTATTTCTGCGTCAGTTGCTGTTGCTTGAGGACTGGCGTCAGGTCATCAGTGGTATAAAGGAGGGCATCCGACACCATTACATCAGTCTTTCTTGCCGTGGAGCCCAAAGCAGAAGCAGTTCGCACGACTACCGGTGAGCCTCTACCTGAGTTTTATTTCCGAATCAAAGTTGAAGTCTTCAAAAGCTAAGTACCCCGTTGGAGATCCTTTTTTCTTGCACTAACTGATGTCAGAAAAAGTTAATTGTCTCGCCTGTGGAAAGCAAATACCACACCGGGACTTCCCTTCTTACTGGGTCACTTATCTAGGCCCAGACCATGACGTCCCTTGTTATCGCTTCTGTGCTTTGTTTAACACCAGAACTGTTTGTCATATGGCCCTTATTGTAGCCAGGTATTTCTGTTTACTGTCCTTGAATTCCAATATGGCTACTGTAAGCCATCTGACAGCAGATCTTCTAAAAAAAAATGTAAAGATGAAGACAGAGACAGACCACATAGGACCAAACCTTCCAATGATGCTTCCTTTAAGCTGGTCTTCAGTCCTCCGGAACTCAGTGAGATGCTTTCTCAGCCCCTGATGCCCGCTTCAGTTAATTTGCAGGCCACTACCAAGACCCTTTCAGAATCTGGTATGCCGCAAAACTCTTCTTCGTCTAGGGATTCTGCGGTCGTCTCTACCTTGGATGAGTCCGGAGCCACCGAGTAGGCACTGGCTTCCGAGGAAGTCCTTCGCAACACTGAATCCCAACATAAACCGACGCCTTCTTTCACGGCTACCATTCTTTCAAAAACAACCGAGTTCCTTAAGCCCAGGGGTCGAACCACACACAAGAAACCGACTACCCATTCTCAAGTGCCTGCTCCCTTGCCTCAGTCTCAAATGCTTAAAATGGCAGAAGACCTTATCATGCTGATCAGGGGAAGCAAAGCCACTCCCTCAAAAAGGAAAAAAGATCTGTCTCCAGTAGTTTTGTCTGAACAAGAGTCAGATGAATCCGGTGCATCTGACTATGAAGACATGCAGCCCCTCTCCACATATGAGGATTCTGATGCAGAGGAATACATTCCTTCAGCCTCTCTCCCAGAGGATTTTTCCTTTGGGGAAACCCTGCATACCTTAAGGGAGCATTTCCAATGGGAGAGTCAAGACTACCCACAGTCTAAAAAGAGACTCATGGACCTTCCACAACACAGGCTGTTAGCCATCCCCCCAGTCCTAGATGTGGTGGATGATGTTTTCTTTGAATCCAGCTTGACTCCAGACGCCCTCCCTCCTGCTCTCAGAAAACCAGACAGGTACTACAGAGTCCCTGACACACACAAATACCTTTTCAAAAATCCAACAGCTGACCCTGAGGTCATTACTGAAGGGCCTAAAGGGATTAAAGCAACCTCAGCTAAGAATCCCACCCCCTCAGACAGGGATTCCCGAACACTGGACAGATGGGGTAAAAAAGTATACACCTCATCTTCTCTTGCTATCAGGGCACTAAATTGTCAGTTCCATATGCTTAAGTGTCAGCAACATACTTTGGAACTCCTTAAGCAAAACGTTCCTCCTTTCCTGTATGGGCAGAATCTAAAGATTTACAGGACTTAATACATTCTGCTGGTCAAGTAACTAAATACATTTTGTACTGTGGCTTTGATGCCCTAGAAGCTTCTTGCAGGGCAGCAGTCACCAAATCTGTCATTAGAAGACATGCATGGCTTAAGGAACAACCCCTGCCAGGCCATGTCAAATCAAAATTGTTGGATGCACCCTTGCACAAAGATAACGTATTTGGCACTAAAGCAGAAGAGGTCTTATAAAAGGTGGAAGAAAGCAAAATCTATGCAGACTGTTAAAGATTTCTTACAGGTCCAGCCCCCTAGGTTCAGCAGGCATTTCCCTCCAAGCACTGGTCATTTTCTGCTCCGAGTAGATAGGGCCAGCCTAAGCCCTGTGGAAACAGACCCCCCAGACAGCAGCTCCAGGGGTTGCAGAAATCTAAGCAATGGACTACCTCCACTTCAAAACCAGGGAGTTCTAAGCCACCCCCTTATGGTAAGAACTCACAATGACTCACCCCTTCCCAACCTCACCTCTGCCCACTTTCACATACCCCTAGGAGGCCCTAGGAGGAAAACTCTCCTTTCACTCAAGCACCTGGGCCACCATTACCAAGGACCAATGGGTTATGAACATTGTGTCTCAGGGGTACAAATTCTCCTTCCACACCCTTCCAACCCCAAAAGGGTTCCCAGATCTACTACCAAATCAGTGGGCAGAGGCTCAAAAGCAAATCCATTCCCTGCTCTCCATGGGGGCAGTACAGCACGTTCCTGCAGAGCAGATAGGCCAAGGCTTCTACTCCAGATTTTTTCTGGTACCCAGAAAAGGGGGACACCTCAATCCTCAATCTATCCATTCTAAACACCTTTCTGGTGATCCCAAAATTCAAAATGCTCACCCTCCAGCAACTGCTACCCATGCTCTCCAAGGACACCTGGCTAGCCACCCTGGACCTAAAGGAGGCCTACCTCCACATTCCTTTCAGGGAGTCCTGCAGAAAATATCTCCGCTTCAGGGCAGGATCTCAACACCTTCAGTTCTCTGCACTTCCCTCTGGCTTATGTACTGTTCCCAGAGTTTTCACAAAATGCCTGGCTCTGGCCATTACCTTTTGCAGACAAAGAAATATTCAAATTTACCCCTACTTAGATGACTGCCTTATTCAGGCAGACAGCCAGGAAAAGCTACTCAAAGACCTGGCCTTTGTAAAGGACTTGCTAACATCCCTAGGGTACACAATCAATGAAAAGAAATCCACACAGGTATCCACCAAAAGGATAATCTTCCTGGGAGCAAGTCTGGACACAGCATCCCAGGTGGCATGCCTTACACCAGAGAAACAAATTTTCCTATCAGCTTACTTCTCTCAACTGGCCACCAGGCCCCAGCTTTCTGCAAGGAAAATCCTGCAAGCCCTGGGGTTCATGGCCTCTTGCATACTTCTCATTCCATATGCCAGACTGCATGTGAGGAAACTTCAGTGGTACCTAAAGAGCCTTTGGTGTCAACACTCTCATGATCTGGAAACTCTTCTGCCTATTATTCCTTGCTTAAGGAAGAAATTTCTTTAGTGGGCAACAGCCTGCTCCCACAACAAGGGACTGCACTTCTTCCCACACCTCACTGCCCAGACCCTCACCACAGATGCATCAGACTACGCTTGGGGTGCACACCAGGACGGCATGTGCATACAGGGCCAATGGAACCTCCAGCAACTCCCCCTGCACATCATTCAAAAAGAGATGATGGCTGTGCAGCAGGCCTTGATAGCTTTCAAGCCTCTTCTCTCTTCAGGGGTTCTCAGAGAACTCCACTGTGATGTGGTACATCAACAAGCAGGGAGGGACTCACTCCTACCCACTGTGCAGGCTGGCCATGACCCTTTGGTACACAGCCTCTTCCATGCAAGCAAACCTGCTAGCACAACACCTGTCAGGCTCTCTCAACTCCTTGGCAGACCAATTAAGCCGAAAGATCTTGGACCCCCACAAGTGGCAACTCAACAGAAACACCTTCTTCCTAATAACTCACAAATGGGGAACCTCGGAGGTCAACCTTTTGCCTCCCACACCAACCACCAGCTCAGCAGATTCTGCACCAGGGAGCATGACTGCATGGCTTGGAAAGTGGATGCCTTGTCCTTCCTGTGGATAAACCTCTTGGTCTTTGCCTTTCCTCCCATATGTCTCATTCCCAGGGTACTGCTCAAAATAAGGGGGGAAAAAACAAGGACCATTCTCATAGCTCTAGAGTGGCCCAGACAGCACTGGTACCCCTTGCTGCGCAGCCTGTCCCCACTGCCTGCATGGAATCTTCCTCAGATTCAAAACCTCCTAACCCAGAGGGAAGGGGAATTCCTGCACCCCCAATTACAGACACTCAATTTGTCAGCTTGGCTTAAACTCTAACCCCTGACCAATCTGCCATCCTCAGTAAGCAGGTTCTGGATTTTATCCATGAGGCCAGACGCTCTAGCACCAGAAAGTCTTATGCAGATAAATGGAAAAAGTTCTGAACCTGGATCCAGGCTAAGGCAGCCAATACGTCACAGCCCTTCATCCCTCTCATCCTGGATTACTTAGGTGACCTACTACACAGTGGTCTCTCTTTATCCTGTATAAAAAATCATGCCTTTGCTATTTCTGCTCATTTTCCCACTGAGCAGCCTCCTTTTTCACATCCTCTGATTAAACAGTTCCTCAGAGGGGCTAGAACTTGAGACCCCCCCAGAAGGGCACCAACACCAGCTTGGGATCTTAACTTTGTCTTGGAAAACTCACCCTGCCCCCTTTCAAACCAGCTTCTTCTGCAGAGCTAAAATTTCTCTCCTGGAAGACAGCCTTCCTCATGGCCATCACTTCAGCTAGAAGAGTCTCTGAGCTGCAAGCACTCATGGCTGTGGAACCCTTCATCATCTTCCATGCAGACAGGATATCCCTCAGAACTAATTCATCCTTCATGCCCTAGGTGGTGTCCAGTCTTGCACTCAATTAATCCAGCCATTTACCCACCTTCTTTCCTAGCCCTCCAAAACAAGATGGAAAGGATGCTGCTCTCTCTAGATGTGCACAAACATCTCAGATACTATCTGGACAGGACTAAACACTTCAGAAAGTCTGATCAATTGCTGGTTAGCTTTGCTTCAGGGGGAGAAGGCAAAGCCATCTCCAAGCAAACCATTTCCAAATGGATAGCACACTGCATCCATTTCTGCTACAAACAGCATGGCAAGCCTCCCCCAAGGTGGACAGGACACATTCCACCAGAGCAGCCTCCACCTCTGCAGCTTTCCTCAGAGGAGTTCCCACCAGAGACATCCTGGAGGCTGCCACCTGGACATCTGTTCATACTTTTACCAAGCATTACCACCTGCCTCTCTTCTCCAAATCTAGGGCAGGGTTTGCCTCTGCAGTCTTGCAGGGCGTGCTAGCCAGCCCCTAGCTTCCTGGACTCCCTCCACCCTTTTCCTCAGCTTTAGGAATCTACCCAAATGTGATGACTGCAACAGTGAAACACGAAGAACATAGTACAGTTGTGTACACTTACCATAAATGTAGATGTTAGAGTGTATTCACTGTTGCAGTCCAGGTTTCCCTCCCTCCACCCCCTTTCTCTTTTTCTTCCTTTTTTTTCCCCCTTGTTGTTCTCCTTTCCCTACAAGGGACATATTGGTATTTATTTTCCACTGGTGGGGTTCTACCACTAGAGCCTGGCATCCTACTTTGGGGGCTCCTGACAGGTTAGGGCAAGAAAAACTGATGTAATGGTGTCGGATGTCTTCCTTTATACCACCGACAACCTGATGTCAGTCCTCAAGCGACAGCAACCAACGCAAAAATACTAAGTCTCTGGTGTTCAGGCAGGCCGAGGGTTACCCTGGCAGGGATTGCCCAAATGTAATGACTGCAACAGTGAATACACTCGAACATCTACATGTATGTTAAGTGTACATAACTGTACGTTCTTCATCTATGATGATGCCGAGAAGCTTGGTGTTGGGAATGATTTCAAGGGGGGTCTTGTTTTGGGTCTGTGTGGAGATAGAGGTTTTATCAATGGTGGAGTTTTTGGTGGGGGGGGTCATTAGCTTGGTTTTATTTGTGTTTAGAGCTAAATGGTTGAACTGCATCCAAGTTTCTGTTTTGGAGAATGCTATTTGGGTTTTGGTTTGTAGCTCAGAGGGAGAGAAGGCTGAGCAGATGATAGTGGAGTCATCTGCATATTGAATGACAGATGATTCTGGGATGAAGTGGTGAAAGTTGTTTATAAGAGTAGAGGGCCAAGAACTTAACCTTGTGGGACACCTGTGGGTGTAGGAAGGAAGGGGGAGGTTGAAGTATTCAACTGGACCAGTTGTTGGAAAGTTGGACAAGTAGCTGGAAAACCAGGCTATGGTGCAGGGAGAGAGTTGGGATAGAAGCAGGGTGTGGGAGATGGCATCAAAGGCCTTTGAGAGATCTAGGAACAGTGTGGAGACGAATTTGCCTTTGTCGCATTCAAGGTTGATGGTTTCGAGAAAGGAAAGAAGGGCAGTCATGGTCCTGTGACCAGAGCGGAAGCCGAGTTGAGTAGAGTTGGGTAGGGGAGAGGAGATTGTTTTGGGTTAGGTGAGGCATGAGTTGTGCCTGGATAGATTTTTCTAGTATTTTAGAAAGAGTGGAAAGGATGGCAATAGGTCTGAGGTTGGTGGTATCAGTATTTTTGCCACCTTTGTGTAGGGGGATGATGTAAGCATGTCGCCAGATAGAAGGAACATATGATTCTTGTATGTATCTATTTATAAGAATAGAGATGGGATATGCTATGCTGTCTGCAGATTGTTTGAGGAAGGTGGATGGAAGGTTGTCGGGTGTATTGTGACAGGGTTTGAGCTTTAGGAAAAGCCTTTTTATAGTGCATGTGGGAATGGGAGTAAGGCAGAAGGAGGTGGAGGAGGCTAGGAGACTGGGGTAGTGGTGAGGGCAGGAGGGGGGTGGGAATGAGGTTGATAATTTAGCTATGGATTCTATGAATAATGAATTGAACTGTCTGGCAGATTCAAGGTCGGAGAGGTTGGGGTTTGGGCAAGGGTTTTCTTTGTTGCCAGGGTGCAGCATGGATGAGATGGAGTCCCAGAACATGAATGCTGCATGTACTGTTTGGATGTATTCCATTTGAATATTGAGTGATGTATCTTCCAGGGTTTGAGTAGTAGAGCCCTGGTAGAGTGTAGAAACAAGCTCATCCTCAAAGGGCTTCTTAAAACCACTTTTGAGGAAGCCTTGTCCAAGGCTGACTAGTCTCCTCCATCCTGTGGTACTAAAACTTCCGTTCGTGGCCAACATCTCCTTCGGCACCAACACAAAAGAAGCATATAAGCACTCTTCTGCGGGTTCCTTTTTGGAACCAAAATCTAAGGTTCAGCAGCTTTTGGAATGGAGCGACTCTTCGGCACTGACCCCCTTACCGGTGCCATTGACAACCAACCACAACTTCCACACAGGCTATGACACCAAGTACTACTAGTTTGGCAACAGTTCTGACAGTGGCACCGATTCCCACTGCTGCGGTGATGGTGCTGATATCTACTACGGCCCCACAGATGGTACCAAAGACATATGTTCTTCAACCCAGGTCTACTTATACTCCATCTATTGTTTAGAGAGACCCGAGTCCCTATCTGCCTTGTCTGTTCACTCCACAAGGACTCTTTCGGAAATTGATATAGTGAGGTTGGTGGATTAGATTCTGGCATCTAGGGGATGCCCCATCTTCTCAGCCCCTCTCCCTCCTGGTGCAAGGAGTTTCTCTCATGCAACCCCTTCTTATACTCCTCCTCTGACCTCTATGCAGACAGAGCAGTCTACTCCAACCACACAGATTCCACTGACCTTGGCACTGACAACCCTTTTGTCTGTGGTGCCAGGTACGGCTCTGACTCTGGTGCCTTAGGGACCAGAGGGTCCCCAGGCAAGGTCTTCACTGTCGATCCTGAGGGAGTTGCTCCATTTTTTATTCCTTGAAACTAACCTTACATTTTTGGCTGTGGCAACAGAGGACCCGTCCTCTATTCCAGCTTTTCAGGTGGGTCTCTTGGGGTGGAGTGTGACCGTGGTTCTGAGTTTGTCTGTCTCAGTTCTGGGCTCCCATTCCTCCTCAGGGGGACCTGCCTTTCAAGCTATGGAAAGAGCTTTGGCCGCTGCCTTGTCTTAGGTGGCTCCTGTGTTACAGGAGTCTCAACCTTTGACCCCTGCTTTACTGGAGCTACCACCAACCTCTACCTCCAGACAACAAGCTCCAAGGTCGCAAGAGTTGCCTGCCAAAGGTCTACCGTCTTCTGAATCCTCTTCAGATGCTCCCACTGAAGAGCCTCCTTGGAAGAAATTGTGTAAGAGAAAACACCTTGATTCTCCTGAAGAATCAGTCACGGAGGACATGGATTTCGATGAGGGGGAGGATTCAACCTGGCCACCCCCGGAAGATGTCTGTTTGGAGACATTCTGGAGATCCTAAATCAGAGGGGTGATTGGAAGCCCAAAGACCCTTTTTCCGAGGAATCCATGTACTTACATGCCTTTGGAGCTATCCCATCTACCTCATGGGTGACCCTGCCCGTGATGATCTACTTAAATTGATTGCTGAGAGGGCCTGGAAAACTCTTGACTCTATAGAACCTATCCTCTAGAGACCTGATAAAATTCTTTCCACTCATGAGGATCGTCCACACTGGGCAAAAGGCTTAGTAGCTGATGCCATGGTGGACATGGATTTCAGTGAGGGGGGAGGGTTCAACCTGGCCACCCCCAGAAGATGTCTGTTTGAAGGCATTCTGGAGATCCTAAAACAGAGCAGTGATTGGAAGCCCAAGGATACTTTTTCTGAGGGATCCATCTACTTGCAGGCCTTTGGAGCTCACCCATCTACCTCATGGGTGACCCCACCCGCTGATGATGTACTTAAATTGATCCCTGAGTGGGCCTGGAAAGCTCGTGACTCTATAGAACCTGTCCTGTAGAAACCTGATAAAATTCTTTACACTCATGAGGATCATCCACACTGGGCAAAAGGCTTAGTAGTTGATGCCATGGTGGACATGGATTTCAGTGAGGGGGGAGGGTTCAACCTGGCCACCCCTAGAAGCTGTCTGTTTGGAGACATTCTGGAGATCCTAAAACAGAGGGGTGATTTGAAGTCAAAGGATCCTTTTTCTGAGGAATCCGTGTACTTGCAGGCCTTTGGAGCTCACCATCTACCTCATGGGTGACCCCACCTGCTGATGATGTAGTTAAATTGATCGCTGAGCGGGCCTGGAAAGCTTGTGGCTCTATCGAACTTATCCTCTAGAGACCTGATAAAATTCTTTCCACTCATGAGGATCATCCACACTGGGCAAAAGGCTTAGTAGTTGATGCCATGGTGGTAGCGGCTGCCACCAAAAAAGAACTGGCTGAGTTAAGTTCTACTGTACATCCCCCTAACCAAGAGCTCAGGGAAATGGACAGGTTTGGAAAGCGGGTCTATGCATTATCAACCTTCTCCATCGGGTCTCTGAATTTCTTGGCACACTTCACCAGGCTTCAGAGGGGTCTGGTCAAAGAGTTGTCAGGTACCCTGGTGGGAGCAGTAGCTGAGGGGGTCCAGGAAACAGTGGCCTTCCAGTTAGCTATCCTGGAGTCCATCTCAAACTTGTCTATGCGGCTCATTGCACATGCAGCCGAAGGGGCGACCAGGTCACCAGGTTCAGGTGTTACGATTCAACGACACACTTGGATGCACTAATGTGAGTTTGCAGTACCATTCTAGTCTTTCTTCATCAATGGTTCCTTTGAAGGATCACCATTGTTTGGCCCCAATGTTAAGGAAACTATCCAGGTGTGAGAAAGATGAAAAGACTCTGTCTGCTGTGGGCGTACGTTTTTCCGTTCCTCAGTGATCCTATTCCAGGAATCAAAGTAGCAAAATGTGGTTCTAGAAGTCCCAGAAGCCTTTCCAGGGCGCACATGGTACAGACTCCCCTCAGGGTAGGGGGGGTTACAATGGAAGGCACCGTCCCAGAGACAGGGGTGGTCCGCAGAACCAGGGTTCCAGGGAATGTTTCTCTGGCAAACTCTACCAGTGCTTCTTAAAGGAGACCCAATTGCTTGCCTCTGGAGGTAGTCAGGGGAAGATTCTCCTTGTACCCAACAGCCTGATGACACACAACTATCGATGCGTGGGTGCTAAGGATTATTTCCAGAGGTTATTTAATCTACTTCACCCTTTATCCAAGGACCCGTACAAAACTCCTCAGTGTTCCACCAAGTCAGAGGGACCAAGCAGCATTAGAAATGCAAAAGCTGCTAGAAAAGAGAGTCATCCAGGAAGTTCTACCAGACCAGTTAGGATCCAGATTTTACTCAAGGTTCTTTTTAGTGCCAAAGACGACAAGGGACTGGAGACCAATTTTGTTATCTCGACATTCTAAACAAATTTGTCCAGTACTCAAAATTCTGGATGGTCATAGTGTTCAGTCAGTTCTTCCCTTTCTAGAGGAAAATGATTGGATGTGTTTTATCAACTTTCAAGATGCGTATTACCACATAAAAGTGGTCAAATACTCAAGAAAGTTTCTCCACTTCCGGCTAGGAGCCAGCCACTACCAACTCAGTGTGCTGCCCTTTGGTCTCACCACAGCCCCCAGGGTGTTCATGAAATGTATGGCAGCAGTAACAGCGCACTTGAGGCTGCACAGATTCTGAGTGTTTCCATACCTGGACGACTGGCTGCTCACAGCTTCCACCTGGCATCTCCTTCTTCAAACAACGGATTTCATTTTGAAACTATCTCAGCAGTTGGGCATCACGGTCAATCTTGTGAAGTCTCAGCTGAGCCTTCTCAGGATGTAGAGTTTATCGGAGCTTGTCTCAACCCTCTGTCTTGTGTGGCGCCTCTACCCCACCACAGGTTTCAGAAAATACATTCTCAGCTTCAGGCTATTCTTTGCTCAAGCAAGATACTGGCACAACTAGTACTTCAAGCATTGGGCTCCATGGCAGCAGCAATCACTCTAGTCCCACTAGCAAGAATCACATGAGACTCCTTCAGTGACTTCTTGTGAACCATTGGTCAAGATGTTCTTTGTGTTTCACTGTTGCAGTCATTACATTTGGGTAATCTGCTGGCAGGTTGCCCTCAGTCGGCCTGAATTCCAAAGTCTTGGGTCCTGCGTTGGTTGCTGTCTCCTCTTCCATGACGTCAGGTTCTCAGGGGTAGAAAACAAGCAGCCGACGCCATTTTCTTTAGTCTTTCTTGCCATGTGGTTCCTGAAGCAGAAGCATTTCGCAAGTGCCGGTCGGCCGACTCATGAAATATTCGAGTTTGAGTTTCAGTACCGAAGTCTTCCCTAAAGCTAAGTACCCCGTTGGGGAAACTTTTTTCTTGCTCCATACCGATGTCAGAAAAAGTTAATAATTGTATTACTTGTGGGAAGCAAATACCTCATAAGGATTTCCATTTATACTGTATTCCTTGCCTAGGCCCTGATCACAACGTGCCTGGCTGTCGGTTTTGTGCTAGATTTAACCAACGTACTATTAAGCATCAGTATATTTTTGCCTCAAAGTATTTTGGAAACCGATTTAACTACCCAGAAATGTCATCGGATAGCAATCCGACTACCGGAGTACATAAAAATCGCAAAGAAAAGGACAGAGAGAGACAGTCGATGTCCAAAACTGACGACGAAGCTTCTCCTAAGCCAGTCGCTGGTTTGCCGGAACTTAGTGAGGTGCTTTCGCAGCCCCTGATACCCGCTACTTTCGAGTCGCAGGCCCCTACCGACACCCATGTGGAGTCCGGCATGCAGCGAGATACTCAAAGTATTGGACCCATGGATGTATCTCCCTTGGATGGGTCCGGAGCCGCTGAGCAGGCACTGGCTTCTGAGGGTGTATTCAGGCCTCAACATTTTTATATCAAACCGACGACAGCTGCAAAACCAAAGACAAAAGCAACTTCTAAAACTAAAAAACCGACGCATGAGCCACGTGCACAGGCCTCTATGCCTAAAAAACAGATGATCAAAATGGCTGAAGACCTTATTACCTTGATCAGGGGTTCCCATCCCCCTCCAGATAAGAGGCCTAGGCAAGATGCTGATTATGAATCTTCAGATCAGGTTTCTATTTCTTCTGATTCCTCTTCTGATCAGGCGTTATCTATACCTCCCTAGGAGGATTCTGATGCAGAGGAAGACTATACCATCTGCATCACCTCCTGAGGATTATTCATTTGGAGAAACCTTGCATACTTTGGGGGAGCATTTTCACTGGGAGAGTCAAGATTTCTCAGAATCAAAAAAGAGGCTCAGGGATTTCCTTCTTCTCCCTCAGCACAGGCCGTTAGCCATACCCCCCGTTTTAGACATTGTGGATGATGTGTTTTCGGAGTCAAGCTTGACCCCTGACTCCTTACCTCTGGCTCCCAGCAAGCCTGACGGATATTACAGGGTCCCTGACTCACACAAATTTTTATTTAGAAACCCTGCTGCTGCTGATCCTGAAACTATTTCACAGGGTCCAAAGGGAGTTAAGGCCTCAACAGCAAAAAATCCTATCCCCTCTGACAGAGATTCAAGGGCACTGGATATATGGGGAAAAAAGGTTTATACATCTGCAACCTTGGCAATTAGGGCCTTAAACTGCCAGTTTCATATGCTCAAGTATCAACAACATGTTATGAGATTGCTAAAACAGAAAATGATGTTGATTTCTGAATGTGCAGAAAATAAAGTACCCAATCCTAAGGAACTTGTCTCAATACCCAGCTTGGACCTTACCTCAAAAACCTCAACTACTGTCCCAGCAAAACAATCAGATCCTGCACAATCAACTCCAGACACTGAACCTGGCAGCATGGCTGATCATGTAGTTATACAAACTACAACTCTCAGTAAAGCTGTGATGGATGTCATTTTGGAAGCCAGAAGGCCTAGTACTAGAAAATCTTATGTTGATAAATGGAAGAGATTCTGTGCTTGGAATAAAGCACAAGGAACTGATACAGCAGAACCAAATATTCCTCAGATATTACAATACTTGACTGAGATGCTTGACAAAGGCCTATCTTTCTCATCAGTTAAAATCCATGCCTCTGCCATTTCAGCTAATTACAATACAGAGCCACCAATCTTTTCTCATCCTTTACTAAAGCAGTATCTTAGAGGAGCCAAAAATTTAAGGCCTCCTAGAAGATCACCAATACCTGCATATGACCTTAATTATGTGTTGGAAAAGCTCACCCTGCCTCCATTTGAACCAGCTGATACTGCTGATATAAAGTTCTTATCATGGAAAACAGCTCTGCTACTAGCAATTACTTCAGCAAGAAGATTCTCAGAGCTACAGGCCCTCATGGCTGTGGAGACTTTTATCATATTTTACCCAGACAGGGTGTCTCTGAGGACAAATCCAACATTTATGCCTAAGGTGGTTTCCAGTGTGGCTCTTAACCAAACTATTCATCTGCCAACCTTTTATCCAAATCCACAGAACGGGGGGGGGATTCTGCATTCCTTGGATGTACGCAGACAGCTAAGATTCTACTTGAGCAGGGCTAAAGCTCTAAGAAAAACTGAGCAATTACTGGTGACATTTGCTGCAGGATCAGAAGGAAAGGCTGTTTCAAAGCAGACTATTTTAAAGTGGATAAGCCACTGCATTCGTTTCTGCTACTTACACCATGGTAAACCTGTGCCCAAGGGCATTAGGTCTCATTCCACCAGAGCTGCAGCTACTTCAGCAGCCTTTCTCAGAGGAGTACCAACCAAAGACATTCTATAGGCTGCTACTTGGAGTTCTGTTCACACCTTTACAAAGCATTATCATTTGCCTCTCTACTCTAAGTCCAGGGCAGGCTTTGCCACTGCAGTCCTGCAGGGCCTTATAGCCGCACCTAATGCTATTTAGCTCCAGCCTCCCAACCAACATATTATACCCAAATATAACGACTGCAACAGTGAAACACAAAGAACATAGTACAGTTGTGTACACTTACCATAAATGTAGATGTTCAAGTGTATTCACTGTTGCAGTCCAGGTTACCCACCCGCCATCCCCCTTTCATTTTGGAGTTTATCTTTCCTTCTCTATCTTCTACAGCCTATGTGGTGTATTTGCTTGTAGATGAAGGTAAAGTTTATATTGATGCATGTATATATAGTTTATATATATATATATATATATATATATTTGCTACCTTTTTGGGGGCACCTGACATCTGGGGCAAGAAAAACGTAAGAAAATGGTGTCAACTGCTTGTTTTATACCCCTAACGATCTGACGTCATGGAAGAGGAGACAGCAACCGACCCAAGACCCAAGACTTTGGAATTCAGACCGACTGAGGGCAACCTGCCAGCAGATTTCCCAAATGTAATGACTGCAACAGTGAATACACTCAAACATCTACATTTATGGTAAGTGTACACAACTGTACTTTCTAACCCATTCTATAAGTCATCCAGTTTTTATAACCAGCCAATGCAAAGATGACCTGTCCTAGTGGATGCAGTCCAAAGAGATTCTTCTTGGCCGTCCCTTTGTCCCTCCTCAGCCCAAGGCCATTGTATTTAGTATTTATTTAACATTTGTTTAGCAGGAAAGTCTGACTGGGAGAGAGCTCATTTTCAACAGAGGCCCTGGGAGAAAGGCTCCAAATGCATGTCTTTAGAATGTGGGAGGAAAGCGAAGCACCCAGGCAAAATCCACGCAAATCTACGGAGGACACACAGATGCAACACAGAAAGCACCCCAGCCAAGAATTGAACCGGAGAGCTTCTTGCTGTGAAGTGACAACACTAACCACTGCACCACTTTGTCGCCCTGGATACTTGTGACCATGGATGCTTGCCATTGGGGTAGGGGGGCATTATCTGGGGAAGACAGTCCAAGTCACTTGGTCCCCTTTAAAGGCCAGTCTGCATGTCAGTGTTCTGGAGTTGAGGGCGGTGCTTCTAGCATTGCAAGCATTTCATTCTGCCTTACTTCAAGGGACGATAGCTATTCAATCAGACAATATGTCAGTAGTCTGGAACATCTAAAAACAAGGGGGAACCAAGTCCTACCCACTATGTCAAGAATCCCTTCGAGTTTGGGCCATAGCTTTAACTGCTTTCTGATAGCAATGCACATCCTGGGGAGTTCAAACGTGATGGCAGACAAACTGAGCAGATGCATTCTCATGCCTCACTAGTGGTCTCTGCATCCCAGAGTGGTGAAGATCTGTCTTTGCTGGGGGCAGACTTGCCGCGACCTGTTTTCTTCACCCCTGAACAGCAAGTGCAGAAGCTATTTCATCCTAATTCCCCCTCAGGGGAAATCCCCGAGAGACGTTCTTCTCCTCGTTTGGTCCCTGGGTCTCTTTTATGATTTTCCTCTGATTCCCCTTTTTCTCTTGAAAGAAGCTCAGTTGAGAAGCAAAGTAATCCTCATTGCACCTTACTGGCCTTGACAAATTTGGTTTCACATCCTATGGCCTCATCTACTTCAATGACCATGGATTCTGGACCCAGTTCCAGACCTTCTGTCTTATCCCCAGGGTCTGGTGCATCCCGGTCTGCAAACTGTCAAGCTCACTGCTTGGTTTGTCCAATTCCGTTAGTTGCCAGGAATAATGACATTCCATCTCCTACACTGCACATTTGTTGGCATTCCTTAAACTATCCACCAGGAATCTCTACCTTAGTAAATGGAAGAGATTTTCTATCTGGGCTTATGATAATGGTCTTGATCATTTTTCAGTTCCAGTTTTTGGTAAAGGGGCTTCTACTTCTACAAATAAGGTTATCCTAGCAGCTATTTCAAATTTTCAGAATGGTTTCAGTCACCAGCCCTTCATTTCTCACATATTTTGTAAGGTTTTTCTTAAGGGGACAATTCATTTTAGCCCCCATTCAAAGATCCTCTGCTGCCATGGGACTTGCTTGTCTTGCAGTCACTTACATTATCTCCCTTTGAACCTGCAGCTGTGACTTAAAGTTCTTCTCTTGGAAAAAGCTTTTACTTGTAGCTGTCACCTCTGAGCGACAAGTTTCCAAATTACAAGCTGTGTGTTCAAAGCTCCCTTATCTAGTTTTTCCATAAAGACAAGTTTCACTCAGAACAAATCCATACTTTTTTCCTAAAGTGGTTTCAGAGTCCAGCATCAGTCAGTCTGTAAATTTGCCTGTATTTTCCCCACACTTTTCTAATAAGGGCAAATATTTTTTACACCTTTTGAATGTGCACAGGCAGTTGCATTTTTACCTGGACAGAACTTAGCAATTCAGACAGTCAGAACAATTATTTGTTTCATTTGCGGGTGCAATCTTGGGCAAACCTGTCAAGATGGTTAAGAGATTGTATTTCTTTATTTACACTAAAAAGAATCAAAATCTTCCTATGCCGGTAAAGGCACATTCCACCAGATCTATGGCGACATGATTTTTTTTCATTCTAAAGCTTCCATGTCCGAAATTTGTGCAACTGCAACATGGGCTACCCCACATACCTTTATTACTCATTACAAATTAGATATGATCTCCAGGGGGAGAGCCGCCTTTGGTTCTGTGGTTCTCAGGAATATGCTTCCACGGGGCCTCCCGGCATCTAAGGTAGCTTGGGGGCTTTGTCCTAGAAGTCAAGAATCAATGAAGATTGACAACATCAGATAAGTTATGTCTTACCATAACATTCCATCTGTGTTGTCACTCTTTATCTATTCTTGCATCCCACCTCACCTGACCTCTCCTATGGAGTCCTGGTGGGTGCGACTTGCCATCCTGGGATTCCCTGTTAGGATACACTTTAGAAATGACTTCTGACTTGAGTGAGGTCTCACTGTATTGTTTCTGTAAATCTGCAAACTCAATCTGAGGTAATGTAGAGAGGGACATTGCGGGTAGACTATTAGCTCGAGAGTTTTTTGGCTGACATGAGCTATATAACGTCCGAATTGGTTCCGAGGGTCAAAACCGTAGCCCAGAAGTCAAAAATAGATGAAGATCGACAACACAGATGGAACATCATGGTAAGACATAACTTCTATTTTGTGCTGAAGAATTTGCTGTTTACACTTCATTAAAAACTCCTGTCATTCCAGGGATATGAGCATTTGTTTGAAATGTGAGGACATAATTTGATTCTGTCAAAAATCTTAAGCTCTGCCCATTGGAAGTTGTAGAGCTAACTTCCAGAGCTCCGTTGAAGGGAATAAGTTAATCAGAGCCAGTGACACCTTACTGCAGCTATGCAGCTTATTGCAAATCCCAATCAACTACTAAAAGTCCAGTCTTCCTCTACACTCTCGGTAGGGTTCATAGGTTGCCACTTGGACACAGTTTCTCAGATTGTAAGGCTACCAGTGTGCAAAGTGTTGACCCTATGGGATCTTGCTCTATTACTGCTCTCTTGGTTCATAGGTTCATAGGTAGGTACTAGGCTATCGGCCCAAGGGCCTACGTAAGCCTAGCCAACAAGGTTCCCTGGCTTACGCCACCCTAGAAAGTTATTTTCCTGTGCCACTGTCGAGCAGAGACACAGAAGTGATCCCCGGAGTATATTTCCTATTTCCCATCCACTCATCAAGATTTTTCTTGAAGAGTGCTAATGAAGAACTTTGCTTGACATAGCTGGGTAGCCTTTTCCAGTGTATGGGAAGTGTCTGGGACAGGAATCTATCCCTCCAACATGTCTTGTTTATTGTGGTGACAAAGTTTAGGTCCCTAGAGCATGTAGCTCAGAGGGACTGGGATTTTTTTAGGTGTAGCATGTCCAATAGCTCTGGGTTTGACATAGGTTTATATGTTAGGAAGAGATCACCTCGGAGTAGGCGATATGCTACGGAGTAAAGCTGAAGTTTTTTAAGGCGGTCAGTGTAGGGCATTTGTTTGAGGCCAGTAATCCTCTTTGGGAGGTACTTCTGTGGCCTTTCCAGCTGCTGCAGATGTCTTGTGAGGTACATTCCAAAAGGGGCATTGTACTCTATAATGGGTCTAATGAGTGTCGAATAGAGGAGAACAATGACCTCTTTTTTTCCTGGATGAGAACCCTTTTATGATGAGGTGTGCCACGTAGAAGGACTTCCTGACTACTGTGGCGATGTGACTATCAAAGGAGAGACTGCTGTCCACCTGGGTCCCAAGGTCTCATCACACATTCGGTGTTAAGTAGATTGCTGCCTATGTGGCAGTTCATGGGTACAGAGTTTTTACCAAAGGGGATGGCACTGCACTTTTTGGCACTGAACTTGAGGCCATGGCTCTGACACCAGGCGTCTTTCTCAGCGAGGCCCTTCTGTAGGATGTCCACATCATTTGGGGACTTAACTATGGCACCTAGTTTGCAGTCATCTGCGAACTTCGTTACCCAGAGGCCTTCTGTGTTAGCCTGTACTTCAGAGAAGTCGATACCAAACAGGAGAGGTCCCAGGACGGAGGTTATTTCTGACAAGCAGATATCAGAGTTGCAAGCCCTGTCATCAGTACCTCTGTACTTGGGTTTTCATAATCACAGGGTTTCCCTCCACATCGTTCCCTCTTTTCTTCCTAAGGTGGATATGGAGGATAATTTGAGCCACTCCATTCAGTTATCTGTGTTTTTTTACTGACCTTTCCTCTTGCCTAAAACCTTCAACTTATCTTGTCCTTATGTTCTTGGGACACATGGTGGCCGTCATTTATTTGGTTTCCTTTGTGAGATACTATGTGAGGGTTTTGCAGTGGACGTTGGTAGTGCAGTGGTCTTATCTGAAACATCCATATAGAGTTCCCAGTTGCATTGACAGAGGTCTGTCAGAATCAAATCAGGTAGTGTTTGGACTCTCCCTTGATGTCTGCTGGTGGGGTATTTGTTTCCCCACTCCTCTGGGTATGCTAACCAAGGATGCCTCTCTTTTAGGGTTGGGGGGCATTTTGAAGGGAGAGGACCATCCAAGGGACCTGGTCCACTACTGAGGCCATTCTTCACATCAGTGTCTTGGAGATGAGGGCAGTCTTCCTTGCATTGCACGCTTGTCAGGACATTCTCCCCAAGCATGTAATTTCAGTTCAGACCAACAACATGTCTGTGCTATAGTATCTGAATAAATGGTGGAGTACCCGTTTTTAGCTACATTGTCAAGAAGCCAAAAGAGTGTGTCAATGGGCAATTTCTTCTCAGTGGTTTCTGGTTGCAATGCACATTCCAGGGAGATAAAACATATTAGCAGAGAATTTGAGCAGGAACATTCTGTTTTTGCATGAGTTGTCCCTGAACCAGAGAGTGGCTGCTTGGATTTTTCAGTGTTGGGGCACTCAGTGTTGCAATTTGTTTGCATCCCCTTACAACACCAAGTGCAACAGCTACTATTCCTTAGTCCCTGCTCAGGAGCAGTCACCCAGGGACACTCTTCTGTGTACTTGGCCCCCAGACCTATCCCTCAACTCTGCTGATGATAAAGTTTTTTTAGAAGATTACTCATTGCAGAGAGACTGTAATCCTCATTGCCCCCTTTTGGCCCTGTAAGGTGTGGTTCCCTTTCCTTTGGCCTCTTCTGAAGTACCATTCTTGGGTGTTGAATCCCATTCTGGATCTATTCTCTCACCTGCCCAACCTTCAGACTGTAAAGTTGGCTGCATGGCTCATCCAGTTCCTTTGATGGCTTGAAATCTCAAGCTTTTTGGCAGAGTGGTGCATATTTTGTCTTCCCCTCAGAAACTGTCTAGATGTAAGGTGTATGCCAGTGACTGAAAACATTTTGCTTGCTGGGCTACCTCTAAGGAGTTGGATCCCTTTTTATGCCCCCTAGAGGTCATTTTTGATTTTTGGCAGATTTGTTCCACTCGGGCTTTAGTTATTCTAGTATTAAGGTGCAGATGTTATGTGATCCTATCTCGCCTACATTCTGTACTGATGGGTTCGGAGCCGATCCTCGGCTCCGACTCGGCACGCTATACTATAGAGCGAAGTCTCTTATTGGCTGAGCTATTCTATATCCCAGGATGCACCACCACTAATTCCCCAGATCTCGTTTGCCGCTTTACAAGCAAAGACGTGGTCTCTGACTTGGCTGAGCCATCTCCGACTTGGCTGAGCTAAGTGTTTTTCTTCTAAGATTTTTCTGTCAGGGAATTTCTTAAATTTGATCCAAAAGCTGTTTTAACAGCTAGCGTTGTGGTTTGATTGAGTTTTATCGATTTTTTTGTGGTAATTTGTCTTCAGGGAAAGGTTTCCGTTTAAGTTAGAGGGGCCTTCCACTCGCGCGTGTGTGAGTCTTGTGGTGCCTTTTTGGTCCTTTTAGTTGGTCAAGTATCCATTTTTAGTTAGAGGGTTCTTGAACCAGCTGTTTGAGTTTTTTTTGGTAGTGTAGTAATAGAGTTGGGCATTGCCTTATTCCTTCCTTCTACATAGTGTGTAGTGACTTGTACAATTATGTCTAAAGAACACAGACCATCGGGGTTTAAGAAATGTACCCGTTGCAGTTACAAGATGTCCATTACCGACAATCACTCCTTATGCATCTATTGTTTAGGCCCCAAACACCTTCAAGAGTCTTGTAGCGTTTGTCACGCTTTTTCCTCTCTGGTCCTCCAAGAGAGGAAGAATAAATTGATTTTAAAAGGGATTATCAAACCTACTTTTGAGGAGGCTTTATCTTCTTCCTCTTCTCCCTCTAAGAAAAAGAAATCGTCGGCTCCGACCAGCCCGTCGGAACCGACCTCTAAGAAATCTCGGCAGGCTTCTCCATCGGCTCCACGGACTTCAGAGCTAAGGGCGGAACGGTCTGCCTCGATGCCTCCAGCCTCGACTCCTCTGGTGTCAGAGCCGACGGCTGGGGCTTTGAGAGGTGGGTCACCTTCATCGGCTCCACTGATTTCGGAGCCGATGAGAGTTGCCCGCTCAGACTCTTCCCCTTCGGCGCCGAAGCCCTCTTCGGTACCGAGGGAAATTACAATAGAGTCTCCTTCGGCACCGATATTGATCGAGACAATTCGGAGCCGGTCCCCCAGTCCTTCGGAGCCGGTGGAGAAGTCTACTCGGACCCGTTCGATCTCCTCCCGGTCTTCCAAGATGTCGGATTCGGACATTGACAGGGTGCTCCAACGGCTGTTTCAGTCTCCAGTCTTCCAAAAGTTAGTTTCGGCTCCAGCCCAGTCGGCTCCGGAGCCGATGGTCCACCCTGTAGCTTTGGTTCCTCCTCCAACAGCCTCGGCACCGTTGGAGTCGGTGCTGGTGGAGCCGATGGAGGTTCCCGGGTCGGCTCCGACCCTTACTCCTACCCCGGCCTTCGGGTCGGAGTTCGGTACACGGACCTCTTCGGTCGGCCCCGGGGTGAGCCGGGACCGATGTTTTCGGTTCCGAGCCTCTCTCTCGGTGCGTCGGCAGCGGGAGTGCCGTCTGCTGTTGTGGCTTTGGGGGTCGGAAATTCCCAGGATTCTGGGGGTCCGGCCTTTAGAGCCATGAGGAGCGCTTTGGCCATATCTTCTTTGGCTACCTCCACCATCTCAGCAGCACCTTCCCTAGACACGGAGACTGGGTCCTTTGTAGTCCCCCTGTCTCAAGACAGCGGAGCCCTGGGGCCTGAGGTCACCCCCATTGGGGGTTCCCCCCTTCCTGGAGGTCCCTCTGAAGAGTCTTCGGAGGAACCCCCAAGGAAAAGACAGTGCAAGAGGAAGCACGTCGACTCCCCTGAAGAGTCTCTCACCTCGGACACCGATCTTGATGATGCGGAAGGGTCCCCTAAGTCATCCTCGGATGATGTCTCCTTTGCGGACATCTTGGAAGTCCTCAAACAACGAGGCGGCTGGCAGACCAAACCCCCTTCCTCTGACGAGTCGGTGTTCCTCAAGGCCTTCGGGGCTCAGCCCTCCGCCTCCTGGGTGTCTCCGCCCTTTGATGAGCTCCTAGATTTGATCTCTCGAAGGGCGTGGGAACATCCAGACTCTGTGGAACCAGTGCCTGCTCACCCTAACAAATTTCTGTCAGCATCCCCGGAAAAGGAATTTCTCACCAAGGGCGTGGCTGTAGATGCTCTGGTGGTGGCATCTGCTACCCAGCAAGATGTGGCAGAGGCTTGACGTCCGTCCATCCCCTAATAAGGAGTCTAGGAGCATGGACTGCGGGAAGCGCACCCTTACTTCAGCGGCCTTTACCTTAAGGTCTCTGAATTACCTGACGCACTTCACTAGACTTCAGAGGGATCTGATCAAGGAACTTTCAGATACCCTCTCTGGTAACCTACCTGAGCAGTTGGCCCAGATGGTTAGCTCTCAGTTGGCTACTCTATCGTCGATATCGAACTCGTCCATGAGGCTCATTTCGTATGCAGCCGAGTAGAGTGGCGGGTACGGGTGTTGCTCTACGGAGACAAGCCTGGCTCCGCCTGTGTCATTTTGCGGAAGCCTTCAAGTCTTCCTTTGCCGACGCTCCCTTTGTTTGGACCCAAGGTAAAGGACACCTTGACCCGCTGTGAACAGGAGGGTAAGACTTTGATTGCCGTAGGGGCACGGTTTTCCTCTCCCTTTCGGCCTTATCCCAAGGCTAAAAGAGGAGGGAAAATGTGGTTCCGTAAATCTCAGAAGACTTACCCCTCGCAGCAGGACGATCCCCCTTCTAGAGACAGAGGAGGGGGAAATTTTTCAGGAAGACGCCGTCCCAGAGGCGGCAGAGGCCGCTGCAACACTGGAGACTGCGAGTCCTTTCGTGGCTCTTCAACCTTCCAGCATCTCTGAAGGATTGCTCGACTGCGCAGCTCCGGAGCCAGTCGGGGGTCGTTTTTTGAGGCACCTAAAGGCCTGGGAGAGTATCACTCGGGACCGATGGGTGCTCCGAATCATCACCGGAGGTTACGTCATCCCCTTTTCGCACCCCCCCGCCATCCAGGAAAATCCCGGACCCGCCACCCAGTCAGCGGGATATTGCAGCCATCGAAATTTCAAAGCTGCTTCAAAAAGGAGTCATCCAACGTAGACCAGACCGGATCAGGGACTTACTCAAAATTCTTTTTGGTGCCAAAAAAGACCGGGGACTTGAGGCCCATTTTGGATCTCAGCAACCTAAATCGATCAGTCAAGAAGTCCAAGTTCCGGATGGTCACCTTACAATCCATTCTCCCGCTACTGGAGAAAAGTGTTTGGATGTGCTCCATAGATCTCAAGGATGCCTATTATCACATTCTGGTAGATCAGGCGTCCAGGAGACATTTGCGCTTCAGCCTGGGAGACAGTCATTTCCAGTTTTGCGCACTGCCCTTTGGTCTCACCACAGCCCCCAGAGTGTTCACCAAATGTTTGGCGGTGGTGACTGCTCACCTGAGGAGTCTAGGATTCCAGGTGTTTCCGTATCTAGACGACTGGCTCCTAACTGCCACCTCCAGGCATCTACTATTACAGAACCTAGCAGCCACTATATCTCTAGGCACCTCCCTAGGAATCACCTTCAATTGGGCAAAGTCTGTGTTGCTGCCATCTCAGCGCATATGGTTTATCGGGGTAGAGATAGACTCAAAACAAATGCGGGTCTATCTTCCTACAGAGAGAATAGAAACATTACAATCTCAAGTCCGAGCATTGCTCTTCAAACGCCGAGCCCCGGCAAGGATGGTCCTACAACTGTTGGGTTCCATGTCGGCTACCGTTCTCCTGGTCCCCTTAGCAAGATTGCACATGAGGATTCTCCAGTGGCTCCTGTCGGTCCATTGGTCGTATTAGGATCTTCCTCTCAGTCACCACATTATAATCATGGAGACGTGCAAACAGGACCTCCGTTGGTGGTTTCTCTCCTCCAACCTGGATCAGGGGCGACCCTTCCTTCCTCCTCCTCCTCCTCCAGTGGCCACTTTGACTACGGACGCCTCCCAGACGGGGTGGGGGGACATTACCTGGGCAGGTCAGTCCAAGGCAAGTGGCACCCCGACGAGAGTTCCCTACACATCAACATACTGGAAATGAGGGCGGTGCTTCTATCGCTTCAAGCACTACACAGCTACCTCCCCCAGGGTATGATTGCCGTTCAGTCCGACAACATGTCAGTAGTCTGGTACCTGAACAAGCAGGGAGGGACCAGGTCCTACCCCCTTTGCAGAGAGGCCATGAAAGTATGGGATTGGGCTATTGCAACCAACCGTTTCATGGTAGCAACACACATTCTGGGGAGATCCAATGTGATAGCCGACAGACTGAGCAGAACCATTCTCTCCCCGCACGAGTGGTCCCTGAACGACAGAGTGGCATCTCAGATCTTCAGAAGATGGGGAACTCCTTGTTGCGACCTCTTTGCAACTCCCCTCAACACGAAATGTCTACAGTTCTTCTCTCTCACCCCGGTTCCGGGGGGGTTTCCCAAGGACGCCCTAGTCCAAACTTGGCCCACCGGCCTATTGTACGCCTTTCCACCGGTTCCCCTTCTTCCCAGGGTGATCCAGAAAGCGATTCACTTGCAGTGCAAGATGATTTTAGTTGCCCCATATTGGCCTTGTCAAGTCTGGCTGCCATTTCTTCAGAAATACGCACTGGACGGTCCATGGTTCCTGGACCAGGTTCCAGATCTCTTGATCCACCAGTCGGGACAGCTTCATCAGTCCCTTCACTCATTGAGGTTAACAGCTTGGCTCCTACACTTCCGACTATAGTCAGGAACCAGGTTTTGGACTCGGAAGTCATACATATCTTGTCCTCGGCCCACAAGAATTCGACTAAGAGGATGTATAATAGTAAATGGAAGAGATTCGCCATTTGGGCCCAACTCCGGGGATTAGATCCCATTACTGCCCCGGTGGCTGAAGTTTTGAAATTTTTAGCTTCCTTATTCAATCAAGGTTCTTCGGTCTCTACCATTAAGGTTCAATTAGCAGCTATTTCTAATTTTCATGAAAGTATAGTCCCACCTTTGATGAGCAATACGTTGTGTAAAGCCTTCATGAAAGGTGCTGTGCTGTTATGACCTCCAATTTCTCATCCTGCGCCACCGTGGGATCTTAATTTCGTATTAGGTGCTTTGACCTCTTCCCTCTTCGAACCGGCAGCAACTTGTGACTTGAAATTTCTTTCCTGGAAAACTGCCTTTTTGGTGGCAATTACATCAGCCAGAAGAGTTTCGGAACTTCAAGCCCTATGTGTCAAACCGCCATACCTGGTTTTTCACAAGGATAGAGTATCCCTTAGGCCTAATCCATCCTTTGTTCCCAAAGTTTGTTCTAGTTTTTGTCTTCAACAGTCTTTGGAACTTCCAGTTTTCTTCCCCAACTACTCAGACAGAGCAGAATATATCTTCCACTCATTGGATGTTCACAGACAATTGCGTTTCTACTTAGATAGGACGCACCAAACACGGAAAACAGATCAGTTGTTTGTGTCCTTTTCAGACAATAAATTGGGCAAAGCCGTCACGAAGGTCACTATTGCCAAGTGGATCAGAGACTGTATCAGTCATATTTATTTTCTTTCTAATAGAGAGCTTACAACCACTGTGAAAGCTCATTCTACAAGGGCTATGGCTACTTCAACAGCCTTTCATTCCAAGCTTGCCATTAGTGACATTTGTGCTGCGGCTACCTGGTCTTCTCCTCACACCTTTATTTCTCATTACAAATTGGATGTGGCATCTCGGGGGCGAGCTTCCTTCTGTTCCACAGTTCTCAGGAGTGTTTTCCAGTGAGCCACCCAGGAATCAGGTGCTAGGGACGCTGTCCCATCAGTACAGAATGTAGGCGAGATAGGATCACATAACATCTTTTAGTTATGTACTTACCATAACTTTAGATGTTTGGGATCCATCTCGCCTACATTCCTAATAACCCACCCTCCTTCCCCCTGCCTTGGAGATCAGAAGAGACCGGACGGTTCGAGTTTGACTGTTTCATCTTGAAACATCTGGCAATGTTATATCAGCAGTACATGTGTGTGTGCATGTGTGCGGACAAACAAGATCTGGGGAATTAGTGGTGGTGCATCCTGGGATATAGAATAGCTCAGCCAATAAGAGACTTCGCTCTATAGTATAGCGTGCCGAGTCGGAGCCGAGGATTGGCTCCGAACCCATCAGTACAGAATGTAGGCGAGATGGATCCCAAACATCTAAAGTTATGGTAAGTACATAACTAAAAGTTGTCAGCTATTTCCAGTTTCCATGTTGGTAGAGATATGACTGTAGCGGCACTCAATTTTGAAGGCTTTCCTTAAGGGAACCTTTTTATTATGGTCTCCAGTTCAGGACCCAGTTTGTCTGTGGTTCTTGTCTTTCATGCTCCAAGTGTTGACTGTGGCTCCCTTTGAACATTCTGCTCTGACTGATGTGAAGTTATCTTGGAAGACCTTATTTGTGGTAGAGGTTATTTCTGCCAGGCAGATATCAGAGTTGCAAACCGTCTGATCAGTACCTCCATACTTGGGTTTTCATAATCCCAGGGTTTCCCTCCACATGGTTCCCTCTTTTCTTCCTAAGGTGGATATGGAGAATAATTTGAACCACTCCATTCAGTTATCTGTGTTTTTTTACTGACCTTTCCAACCAGGGGGATTTCCTGCTGCATTGCCTTGATGTTCACAGACAACTGAGGTTTTACTTGGATAGAACAAATCTTTCAGAAAATCTAAAAAGTTAATTGTTTTCCTTTTCAAAGGGCTGTTTGGACATGCCAGTGTTTAAGGTTATTCTCTCCAAGTGGCTATCTGATTGTTTTTGTTTTGGGTATAATTTGAAATGAAAGCCCTGGCAGGTGAACAAAGAAGGTCATTCTACTAGAGCTATGGCTACGTAACTTTAATTTTTTGTTTACTTTTCTTTTCTAGGGAAACTCCATGGCATAGGACCAACACAAAGCAGGGACACTACTTTCCTTTCCTAGCTGTGCGGTAGACCTTCACTGTCTTCCCCTCTACATCCACCCCATTCTAGGGCAACTCCCTGGAATAGGACCAACACAAAGCAGGGACACTACCTTCCTTTCCTAACTGTGCAGTAGACCTTCACCATCTCCCTCCTCCCCGAGACTGACAAGAGTGGTTCTGTCTTGACTTGGGATAGCCACCTTACAGTCACAGAGGAAGTTTCTGTACCTTGGTCATTAGTGGTTGTAGATGCTACACCAGAAGGACCTGAGGAAAACAGTGAGTTGTAGAAAAAGGAGAAAACGTTGATAAACCAACAAACAAAATCGAGGACCATTCAGCCAGTGCAAGGACAGTGCAGTTAAAGGTCCAGAAAATTGTAAAAATATGTATTACTACACACAAGAAGGTTAAGCACTTTTGTCAGTAACTCAGTGCAGATTTGGAACTTCAGTGTCTTAATTACATTCATGTTTAAATAATAAATAGCAAAAATGACATGCACCACTGCCACTAATTACATAAGACAATTAATCCCTGACAGTATACATAAAAATACAAGTTAAAAGCAAGTGTCCAAGTTTAGAATCAAAACAGACCAGTAATATATATATATATATATATATATATATATAAAATATACAACATGCATTGAAAATTGTGTAACATCTATGTGTTTATGATATTATTGCTTATAAAAATTCAATGCTTTGCTGACCTGAGTTTTAAAAAGCAGCTTTAAGAGACGGCATCGTTTAAGCCAGGGAAAGTAAAAGCATTGAGTCTGACCTGCCATAATTCCCTATATTCAAGTCTACTTTCCCATGCCACACCCCAACGTTCAGAAAGAAATGGCAAGCTGATATCAAAAAAGAAGCTGATGGTTCCTAAGGATCTTCTTCCCAAAAGAAAAATGTACTGTTCTTCCTTTTTATCCCTTCCCTTCCCTCCCCGCCCCAGCCTTCCTCTAAAAATTGCAAATAATCTTTCTGTATTCCTTCGTATACCACAATTAGTAACCTCAGATTCATGGATACTGAGTATCATAGAGCAGAGATGTAGACTTCAGTTCATATCCCCTCCCATTCCATCAGGGTTTCCTCTGCCTCTAAACAGCCGTCTTCATCTTATGCCTCAAATCATTACAGAGTTAATTTTCCAGAGGGTTATAGAAGCAGTCCCAGCAGCAATGGGGCAAGGTTTTTATTCAAGGCTTTTTCTGGTTCCCAGAAAAGATAGCATGTGGAGAGGCCCTTTCTAGATCTGTCCAGTTTAAATACTTTCCCTCTCATCCTGCATTGCAAGGTGCTAACACTTCAAAATCTCCTTTTCCTCATCTTTTTGTGGTCACTTTGGATCTAAGAGATGCTTATTTACATATTCCCAGTCACGAAAAACACAGGACCTGTTTACATTTCTGTGTATTGGGATTGCATTATCAATTTATGTTCTTGCCCTTTAATCTTTCTTTTGCTCCACAAGTTTTCACCAAATGCATCTCAGGCATCATAGCATTCACATTTTCCCTTATCTGGACAATTTCCTGATCTCAGTATCAACTTGTCGAGATAAGCTAACTGTCTTGCATTGTCTCATGAATATTTTTTCTCAGTCTGAGATTCACTTTAAATGTAAACAAGTCATTCTTTATTCAAACCCGCAGATTGGTATTATTGAGATACCTTGTGAACAGCTCTCTGATGACAGATTTTCTTCCTCTAGGAAAAAAATGCAAGCATATCAACACTTCATCTACTACAAGAAAATTTGTTGGAGTTCTAGAGTTAATAGCCACTTTTATCCTTATACCTCTCGATTGTTTTTAATTATTTGATATTACAGTTTAAACAAGCTGCAAAACTGAAGCAGCAAAAATCATGTCGCCTCTTTTTTAATGGGAAAAATACATATCATTGGAGAAGGCAGCAAGGGAAAAATATTTTGTAGAGCCAGCAAAAATGGAAAACAAATCTCATCCTGAAAAACTGCAGAATCATTAAAGAATAACTACTTTCAAATTCTGCTGCAACCTTGCATTCTGCTTCTGCATTTAAAGCTAGCAGTTCTTTTTTTACTGACTAATGTTATGGATTGGGGATATACGAGAACATTGTTCAAGGGGGCACACTTTGAGCAATTATCTGGAAGAGGTATTGGCTTAATATAGGGACTGTAGTTTACCAATAACTCTCAGTGAAGTAATGGCATGATTGTTTAAAATGAGACAAGGTGTTTGCTTTCTTCTAATGTATTTAATTTTATTAATGAAAGTATTGGCATAGTATGTGAGGAAATGTTTGGTGATTGAGGTGAAGAAGGTGGGAACAGAATGCTTTTAATACATTTGTGGATTATTTTTAGTAATTTAAGGGAAGTCTTGCCTTAACTATAGGAGATTTTGAAGGAGTTAAAGTGGAATCTGGCCTAAAATGTCATTTCAAGTTGTTACTTGTACCTACAGAGAGGCAGGATGCTGATTTAGAGGGGTTGAGTTTGACAGTGTGAGTAGTAAGTCATCTTACAGAAAGCAGAGTCAGCAAGATAAGTACTGTAAACTTTGATTTTAGGCGTTTCACCCATGAATCTCCCAGATTTATTAAAAACTACCCCTGCAGCCGCACATTAGTGTGGCAATAGGGCTGAATCTCAGTTGGATGAATGTCAGCATGTTCACCTTTATGATGAGCTGGATATTCCCATTTAGATGATGCAGGGTTACCCCTATTAGAGGATAGGGCAAAGCCTTTAGGGTAAAGTAGCTTGCTGGAGATCACAAAAACATTAGCAGTAAAGCAGAAGGAACTAATAGAAAAGGTAGCGGTCCCATTATTCAGTTGAGCAGGGAAGGCATAGTTGTGAGACTTAGTTGGTCAGGAAGGTCATTTGTTGATATTTTTATATTGTCAAACTGTTGGAAGTCGGTGAGTAGTACAGCAGGAGGGAGGGTGCATAGTGAACCTTGGATACATTCCTAGAGGAGAGTGAGGAATTTGTGAAATAGGAAACGGGAGCAAGATAAATGAAAGCAAGATGGATTTTTTACTGCTATATTGTAGCCATCATTTCAAAGCAGATTGTGACAAAATGAAAGAGGAAGAATGATTGACTGAAGTGGGAAAGTGAAGCAAAGGCACAAGGGAAGGATTTATACTGAAGGAATATATAGGAGGACTCATTTGTAAATATAAGTTTGCAGACTGTTCCTGGAAAGATTAGGAAGACTTATTTTGATTTGCAAGTTGAATCATGGATGGATTAGTTTATCATTAGACTGAGGAATGTCGGAGACTGTACTGCCAGAGAATTCAAGAAGTTGCAGAAAAAGTTTGAATGTAGGAGTGGAAAATGGTTGAAGTTTTAGTAGGTTAAGAAGAGAGAGAAAATGTGAATTGATTCAAGGTAGGAGGAAGAGAGGAGAGGTAGAAGGATCAGTGCTGTCCAATGAGAAGAATTGATCCAGAGGATGAAGAGTAGATTGGGAAGTATATACTGAGCAGAGTGAAGCGATCAGACTAGATGGGGTGAAGAGAATGAGAGTTCTGGGGAATGTTTATGAACCTTTTGTTAGGCTCTGAATGGTGATCTCAGTGTGGAATATACAACTGAATGTTCCAGAGATGTTGTGAAACAACAGTTAAGCTGAGGAGAAGGGTATGACAATAGAGATGCAGCGAGGAGGCAGCTGATATGCAATATGTGGTGGGGTGAAAGAGCTGTTAATTTGCCAGATCATGTAGTGAACTACTGAAGTAGGATTGTGGGATTGTAGAAGTGAAATGAGGATTTCTTAGGAATTGTATTTATATGAGGTCTAAGATAATATTTGACTTCACTGTCCAGGGACAGAGGTAGGATTGCATTGTTTATATTTTGAGTGAAGTGGAAATGACTAGTATGTGGAAGCTGACAGGTGAGGTAGATAAAGTTAATGTGAGGAAGATGAGTAACATGCAAGTGGACATGGTAGAGGCTACAATTCCGTGTTTGAGGAATGAGATGGTAGGGTGAGTTGGGAGATAGATGTGAGTGATGTGTGGTGGGTGTGAAAGATGTAAGGGGAAAGTGGACTTGAGGAGCTAGTACCTTCTTGCCCTTCTTAGGAAGCTGAATAGCAGAACTGCTGCATGAGTAAGGGGGCAGGAATTTGCTTGCTGCAGACATCTGTTGCCACCAAACTGTATGCAGACACAGTGACTTTAATTGCGCACATGGAAAGACGCATGCACATGCTATTGCTGCAGTACTTTGACAGTTTCTCTGTGTCAGGCTGCCATGGAGACTTGCTTGTAGACCACCCTCTATGGTTGCCAGGAAGCCAGGATGTCCTTATCCTGGCTCTCATGTCAGCATCCAGCTTCCAGAAATGGATAAAACACTCTGAGGCAATCTTCCTCTGAAGAGAGGGGGTTCCCCTGTACAGGATGTTGTGAAGTGTAGTCCATTGGCTTTTGTTATAAGGAATGGATGGGCTATCATACAGAAGAGTCTTGATGCTCAGCAGGCATGTGGGGCAGAAAAGTGCACATAAAGTGTCTGTGAAAAAAGATGTGCTAACATGGTAATGTTTTTTTTCCCCAAGAAGATTAAAACGTATTCATTACATGTTATCACCTCAGCATTTTTCTGTGCATTTTAGTTTGACTAGAGAGACAGTGAACTTAGAAACAATATTGTGGTGTTCTGCAGAGGTGATAGGGAAATTTAAAGTTGAATAATCTGAAGTGTAACTGCTGCATTACCTCTGTGATTTATTTTTTATAGATTTCTTTTGTCCTTGGACAGTCTGTTTTTTTTTTTTTGTCTGTTTTGTATGTCTTTTTGTTCTTTAAAAACTTTGATGTTTTTATGAAGTTTAAAAAGAGAACTTTTGATGAAAAACATTCTAAACTTACTTGCCTTTCTGACTAACCTGCATTAAGCTACTGTCATGCTGCCCACTTGAGACTGAAATTAACTATTTCACTTCCCAACATATAATGTGAAGTTGTTTAATCTCACCGTTTGTTCTTACACGTGGGTTCTGAGCTGATCCATCGGCTCTGAGTCGGCAGCTTTCCAAGCTCAAGATCTTTGAGTAGCTCGAGGCACAATCCCTATCCCATGATGCTCTCCTACCAACTCCAGATCTAGTTTGCCGCTGCAACGGATCACACGATCTTCGGAGGAAGCTCGGGCCAGTAACCTTTTTTTCTTCTTAGAAGAATAATATATTTAGTTATTTAGCTATCAGGGATCTGATATATGTGAGACTATTAATATCATTTGCATTTGTTGTTTCAGTGAGTTAACTGTATAATATATTTTATTGTCATTCTAAATCGGAGCGGCTGCTGCTAGGCCTTTGGCCTTTCCTTAGTTGCATTTTACTTGACAGGGCTCTGTCAGATTTATTTCCCTATCCCCTCCTTGTTCATAACTTGTTGGTTCTATTAGATTTGTTGTATCTGAACATTATTGTGACAAGACCTTTATATATAATACTTGTAGTTAGTTTGCAGTTCAGGGATCTGAACTTTCTAGGAGTATCCTAGCGGGTTATTGATATTATTTTTTATCAGGGATCTGATATTTGTGTGGGGTTTTTTTGATATCTTGTCTGAGAAACAAAAATCAGGATTTAAGAGGTGTGACTGTGGACAGAAGATGTCCACCGATAACCACGTTTCTTGTGTGTACTGCTTGAGTCCAGTACATTTGCAAGAGGATTGCTCTGTCTGCCACTCCTTCAGTGGCAGGGTTTTGTTAGAAAGGCGAAGGAAATTGGTGGATAGAGGGCTGTTGAAGCCAGACTTTCAAGAAGCGCTAGACAAGACTGACCAGACCTCCAAGTCCTCGAAGGAGTCGAAGTCTTCTAAGGTGTCATCGGAGCACAGGTCCTCTGCTCTGAGCACCTCTAGGAAGACTCGGTCGCCGTCTCCACAGCCTTCGGAGCCGTGCACCAGAGTCTTACCTCGGAGTCAAATCACAATGTTGGAGCCGGTGTCGGAAGTTTTAAAGTCCCCGATCCTTAGGTCAGTGGCTTCTTCGGCTCCTTCGACCCGTTCTTCCGGGACCCTTTCGGACATCAATGTGGACCGCGTCATGCAGAGGCTTTTGGAGAACCCGGCCCTGACCAAATTGCTTTCAGCTTCATCCCAACTGACTTTGAAGCCTACGACCCCCCGCCATGATTTCTACTCCTCCTTTGAGGTCAGTCGAGCCTTCAGAGCTGGAAAGAGAGGATCCTGATAGTGGTGGAACCCTCTGACCGAGGCCTGTTCCAGTGGCCTCGGCCCCGTCAACCCTGACTTCTTCGGTTCCGATTGAAGAGTCTCGGAGCTGACACTCTCTCGCTGGTTCCAGGGGAGAGAGTTGAACCGATGCTTTGGTTCCTACTCTCCCTCTCAGGGCTTTGGCGCAGATGAGCTCAGCTCCGTCCTCTGGTTTGGAGCCCACAGTCTCCGCCCCTGGGAGGTTGCCGTCTTCTTTGGAACCGACAGACTCCTTGGGTTGGGAAACAGGTGCCTTCGATGCCATGAGGAGGGTTATGTTTGCAAAGACCCTCACTTCTTCGGATCTTTCCTCTTCCTCCCCTAAAGAGCCACGTTCTGTCCCTACACCACAGGTTCCTACCAAGCGTCGAGACCCAGAGACTCAGGTAACTACATTGGGTGACCCCTGCTTGACGGAGACTTCACCAGACTGATGAAGTCCCTAGAAAGAGAGTGTGCAAGAGGAGGCATGTGGATTCCCCTCAGGAATCCTTAACATCAGGCACCGACTTAGAGGAATGAGAAGAGTCCCCACGGTCCTCCTCTGAGTATGTCTCATTTGCAGACATCCTGGAAATATTAAGGCAGAGGGGTGACTGGCAGTCCCTTACCTGTACTGAGGATGAGTCGGTGCTCCTGAAGGCCTTTGGGTCGCAACCTTCCACCTCCTGGGTTATTCCGCCCTTTGACGAATTAATGGACTTGGTAGCTTGAAGGGCTTGGGAGTCTCCTGATTCCATGGAACCAGTCCCTTGGAGGCCCAACAAATTTATCACCTCCCCCTCAAGACAGGTCTTTTCTTACGAAGGGAGTCCCCGTTGATGCCATGGTGGTGGCGTCGGCCACCAAGAAAGAGATGTCAGAAACCTCTTCTTCTGTTCATCCTCCTAATAAAGACTCTAGGACAGTGGACAGATACGGGGAAACGCATCGTTAGTTCTGCGACATTTGCAATGAGATCGCTTAACTATTTAACCCACTTTACCCGTCTTCAACAAGATCTCCTCAAAGAGCTTGGAGATGCTCTACAGGGCAAAACAGATGATGCTGTTTCTGAGAAAGTGACGGCACAGCTTAACACCCTTAATTATATTGTGAACTCATCCATGCGGCTCATTTCTTATGCAGCTGATGGATCGAGCCGGGCAGCAGGTTCAGCGATAGCTCTGCGGAAACAATCCTGGATGCGCTTATGCTCCTTTGCGGAAGCCTTCAAGTCTTCATTTGTTAATACCCCATTCGATGGCTCTTCCTTGTTTGGGCCTAAAGTCAAGGAGACACTCACTAGGTGTGAGCTGGAAGGAAAGACTCTATTTTCTGTAGGACTCCGTTTTTCCACCCCCACTAGACCATACCCCAAAGGGCAGAAAGGTGGAAAAATGTGGTTCCGAAAGTCTCAAGGAGCTTTCCAGAACACACGTAGTGAACCCCCTCCACGGGCAGAGGTGGAGGTTATAATGGTAGACGCTGCCAGGGCAGCAGAGAGGGTCTGCAGAACCAGGGTGACAGGGAGCAGTTCCTTGGCAAGCCCTATCAGCGCTCCTGAGAGGAGGCCCGACTGTCCTGCTCTGGAGGAAGTCGGGGGTCGCTTAGTTTTATACCCAGATGCCTGGGTAGGAATTACATCAGATTCTTGGGTAGAAAGCATAGTTACCAGAGGTTACATCATTCCCTTTTCAGAATCCCCTTCCATTCGTACAAGAATCCCAGACATTCCACCCAGTCTGTGGAATCTAGCAGCCATAGAAATTCAAATGCTGCTAGAAAAAATGAGTCATCCAGCCAGTCCCGGCAGACCAGATAGGATCCAGAACTTACTCCAGGTTCTTTTTAGTTCCAAAGAAAACAGGGGACTGGTGGCCCATCTTAGACCTCAGCAAACTAAACACATTTGTCAAAAAGGAAAAGTTCCGGATGGTCACGCTTCAATCAATACTTCCATTTCTCGAAACGGGCGATTGGATGTGCTCTGCAGATCTCAAGGATGCGTACTGCCACATCAAAATGGCCAGGCTATCCAGAGATCACTTGCGTTTCCGGCTGGGGGCCAGTCACTACCAGTTCCGAGCTCTGCCCTTTGGTCTCACCACAGCCCCCGGAGTGTTCACCAAATGTATGGCAGTGGTCACAGCTCACCTGAGACGTCTAGGATTCCAGGTGTTTCCACATCTGGATGACTGGCTCCTCACCGCCACCACCAGGCATCAACTGATTCATGCCAGAGATTACACTATCAATCTGTGTTCCAAGTTGGGCATAACCTTAAATTTCGAAAAATCTGTTTTATTGCCGTCACAGCATATTTCCTTTATAGGAGCAGATCTAGACACCACCACCACCCTGGTCATATTGCCTCGAGAAAGAGTAATATCTTTACGAAGTCAAGTGTCCCATTTGTTAATGGAAAGGAAAGTTCCTGCATTCCAGGTTCTGAAGCTGTTCGGCACCATGGCAGCGACACTCATAGCGGTTCCTCTGGGACAAATGCACATGAGGATACTCCAATGGTTACTATTCACACAGTGGTCTTATCAACAGCTTCCAATGTCGCACAAGATTCTTCTGACAAATGCTTGCAAAAAGGACCTTCTTTGGTGGTTGAACAGCCACCAAGTTACTGTAGGTCGTCCATTTGTACTTCCCCCTCCCACAGCCACAGGGATGCTTCCCTGATAGAGTGGGGGGCCTGTTTCAGTGTGAAACTGTCCAAGGCACTTGGTCAGACATGGAATCTCATTTGCACATCAATGTCCTAGAGTTGAGAGCGGTGTTTCTAGCGTTGCATCACTTTCACGACTCTCTGCCTTGAGACACGATTGCAATACAGACAGACAACATGTCGGTAGTCTGGTACATCAACAAGCAAGGGGGAACCAAGTCTTACCCCTTATGCCGAGAGGCCCTGAGAATTTGGCAGTGGGCTGTATCCACCGGGTGCTTTCTGATAGCAACGCACATCCCCGGGTCATCCAACGTGATAGCGGACAAACTGAGCAGAGCCATTCTGTTGCCTCACAAGTGGTCCCTCAAAGAACGAGTGTCGGAAGTGATATTCCGCAGATGTGGCCAGCCTTGCTGTGACCTTTTTGCATCCCTGATGAATGCCAAATGCAGAAGCTACTTTGCCCTGTACCCTCCACCGGGGGACAGCCCAAGGGACTCACTCGTTATTGATTGGCCCTTGGGTCTCCTTTATGCCTTTCCTCCAATCCCGCTGATCCCCAAATTCTTACAGAAAGCCAAAAGCTTGGGAAGGATTGTTATTCTGAGAGCTCTGTTTTGGCCTTGGCAGATATGGTTCCCCTTCTTACAGCAATACCAAGTGGAAGAACCTTGGGTTCTGGACCCAATGCCAGACCTTCTGACTCATTCATCGGGAGTTCTTCATCCCTCTCTTGTCTCCCTCAAACTGACAGCTTGGCTGCTCCACTTCCCAACCTAGCCAGGTCACATGATTTGCCTCCCACGGTTCAACATATTCTAGTTTCCTCTCATAAAGTCTCCACCAGGAAACTGTATAACAGCAAAAGGAAGTGATTTGTTCATTGGGCTTCTCAGCATGGTAGTGATCCCTGTGTCGCCCCTATTCGTAGTATTCTGGAATTCTTGACTTCGCTCTTCCACGATGGTGCGGCAGCTTCTACAATAAGGGTTCAATTGGCTGCCATATCTAACTTCCATGTGGGATGCAGTGGTTCTAACATTATGTCCCACAGATTATGTAAAGCTTTTTTGAAAGGAACTCATCACCTTAGGCCACCTATCAGACATCCTTTTACTCCCTGGAATCTAAATTTGGTACTATCTCAACTCATGCTTCCCCCTTTTGAGCCTGCATCATCTTGTCCTTTGAAGTTCCTTTCTTGGAAGACAATTTTCCTGGTGGCTATTCCTTCAGCGCGTAGAGTTTCTGAACTACAAGCACTTTCTATCAGGCCTCCGTATCTGGTCTTTTACCCCGACAGAGTGTCTTTAAGAACAAATCCAACCTTTCTCCCTAAGGTCTGCTCCGAGGCGAACTTGAACCAGTCTATTGACCTTCCTACTTTTTTCAGACATCACGCTAATAGATTGGAGTACATATTACATAAGCCTGATGTTCACAGACAATTGAGGTTTTATTTAGACAGAACAAAAGAATTTAGGAAATCTGGTCAACTGTTTGTTTCCTATGCAGACAATAAAGGTTTTTCGGTATCCAAAGTTACATTGTCCAAATGGATTTCTGATTGTATAAAATTTGTATATTCTTCAGCTAAACAACCTTTAGAACGTGAAGTGAAAGCTCATTCTACCAGGGCTGTTTCCACGTCTCTAGCCCACGCAGCCCATTTACCTTTGGACACCATTTGTGCAGCTGCTACTTGGTCCAAACCTCATATGTTTATCACTCATTACAAAATGGACAGGGCCTCCAGGGACAGCGCTTCCTTTGGTTCCACCATTCTCAGGAATGTACTCCCGTGAGCCGCCCAGGATTAGGGTGCTTGGGATGCTACCCATGTGTAAGAACAAACGGCGAGATTGAACAAGTTCACATAAAGAAATTATGTTCTTACCATAGCGTTCCATGTTAGTTGTTCATCTCGCCTTTGTTCTTACACTCCCTCCCACCTTCCCCCTCCAGGTTCTGGAAGAACGGGTATGACTGGTGGTCTGGTTGGTCTTGCTAAAGTCTTTCTTTCCAGCCAGATTATCGTTTAGCTATTGTAAATAGTTATGTACTGTATACATGATGTATTTTGGTTGCTTAGTGTGTTTTTTTCTTGCTGGTTCAGCAAACTAGATCTGGGGTTGGTAGGAGAGCATCATGGGATAGGGATTGTGCCTCGAGTTACTAAAAGATCTTGAGCTTGGAAAGCGGCCGACTTGGAGCCGATGGATTGGCTCCGAACCCACGTGTAAGAGCAAAGGCGAGATGAACTACTCACATGGGACATTATGGTAAGAACATAACTTCTTTTTTTTTCTAATTGCAGTGTTTGGGAACACACACAGAGATGTTATAATGGATGCCAGGGCAAACTTTTTTCCAAAAAGTGTTTGAAAAAAAGCACTAAATATATTGCTAAAAACAGCATTTCAAAATCACATTCTGTGCTGGCTAGTGCTGAAATTGGAAGTAAAGACAGTGCACTGAAAACTTGTTCTGAATGTGAAACTTAGAAAAATGTATGGAATGCGCCAAGCATTGCTGATAAAGTTCTTGCATTAATTTTGTTTTGAGTTTGATTACAATAAATTTGCTAGGTATTAATATGAAAATTATGATTCCAAAGACATGCATCTGGAGAATTTCTCCCCGGGCCTCCGCTGAAAACAGGCTCTGTGGAACCTAGTCGGACATTCCCGGTCAACAAATGAAAATTATGATTCATCAATCTCTTCAAAAGGGAGATTCTAGAAAAAAGAAGAGCTATTTTTCCTGTCCTCTTTCTTTCTTAAGTTGATGGAGAGAATGAGTTTTATGATTATGAATGTAGTCAGTATGATGATAATGTTGAATAAGATGGCTGCAGACTTGATCAGTGGATTGATTAGTGCTCTCCCAGTGTGAAAACTAAAATTGAGAAAATGATGCCAGTAAATGCTACCAATTTGTGTGGAATTTAGTTACCACTAGTAATTACCCTGCCTGGATGCTGACAAAGAAGAAATTTGGATAAAGTAAGGGAAAATCATCCAGAAAAGGAGGAGAAAAATGATTTTGGTTGTGAGGAATTTTGCAAGTGTTCAACAAAAAGCAGTTCGTGTTTCAGCTCTAGAACATAAGATGCCTTTCAGTAATTTAGAGAGAAAAAACAAATGTACTCCAATGCATTTAAAATAAGAAAAGCACTTAAAGGAATATAAAGATAAAATAAAAAAGTTAGAAAATTGAACTTCTTTGCTTTACCTAGCTATTCAAATGACCCGATCAGACTGCAAAAATAAAATGAATAAAACAGGGTGGCTACTCATGAGGCTTCTCAAGAACAACTGTTTCAGAAATAGTAGTGTTAGAAGACAGAACACACAGAGAAAACCTGAAATTTTCTGCTGCACCAAAGAAACTGAAAGGAATGGACTGCATTCATTTTATAAAAGTACAGATAAGCAACTGGGACTGGTGGTGTTCCACAGTATTTGTTATTTGACAGGGCACATTATGTGTGTGCTACAAATCTTACAACGACAAAATAACCAAGACTTAAATTAGTAGAGATGCAATCATGGCAGCAGAAACAGTTACTCCTGACAAAATTATGGTAGAATGAAAAAGTACTACAAATTGGAGACAGAGGAAACTAAATACTGGCAGTGCACTATCTTTATGATGTTTAATTACGAGAAATACATGAAATCAAAAACCAAGTTGTAAACACTGACCACAAGCTATAGATTTTTAACAAAGGAAAGAATAGAACCTAAACTTAATGTGACTGTCATCCATGTATTTGTAAAATACACCATACATGACAATTGCACTGTTTGTAAAATGACATTAATGTTTAATTTGAAATACAGTTGTTTCTGTTAAAGTAAAAGAAAAATTGGAGACAGTAGAGTGTTTGAGAATGAATCTTCACTGAGCGCCAGGCAGAAGTATATATATCCTAGCCATCAGGGAATGTTGCAAGGCAGGTTTAAGATTCAAGCTGCTGTATCCAACTGTCTTCAGAATATTTTCCTGGTGGACCAAAGACTTTTTTGGATCAGAACTGGATAAGGAGGAAGTGAAAAAAAGTTAAGCCAACAACTAATGTGCTAGCAAATAGTAGTGATGCTATTTCTGATTCTGCTGACAATTGCAAAACCCATACAGAAACATTTTCCATTGTTCCAAAGGAAGATGCTTGAGGGACAGAAAAAAAGCACATAACCTGGCTAGGAAAAAAAAGGAGCAGCTTGGACTTGAGCAAGAGACTAGTGTGGACGGATGTAGTAGTATCAAGAAGAAGACCAGTAATAATGAAATTAGTGAGTAAATGAGTAAGTCTAAAGCATCACTCCTGCTGCTGTAGAAATAGACGTTGTTGTTGCGTCTTTCGGCTTTTCCCGGTTAGGGGTCGCCACAGCGGAACTCCGGTCCGCTAATGATTGGCAGTAGATTTTTACGTGCTGAGTTGCCAGCCCTGACACACAACCTTCAACGAAGGTGCACCCATTCAAATATGTCTCCACACAGAATACGCTCTAGCTGAGAATCGAACAGGACATCTTACTGTGAGGTGTGGCTTAGTAAGAAATGGCTGAAGAAAGACTAGAATTTTGTAGACTGTGTTAAACTGATGGGTGGACAGTATATTATATACCCGACTTTGTCAATAATGTTTAAAAGGATACTGGGGACTGAAGAAATAACTAAGTAAAACTGTTTTTGTTAAAATGTATATAAAATTTCATGATGTAAATTGCATCCTGTATTGTAAATAAGTCTTGTATAGTTTGTAGTCAAGGATATTTAATAGGTTCATAGGCGATTACTAGGCTAATGACTCAAGAACCCTTACAAGTCTAGCCAGTTTTATCCAGAATTTATCCAATTTTCTAACCGTAGGGGAAAGACAAGGCTCAGCAAGTGGGGTTTTGACAATTTTTACAGGAGTGAATTTGCGATTTCACATCCATTGGTCCAAATTATGCTTAAAGATGGTAATGTAGGGCTCTGCTACATGGGGATAGGAAGCCTATTCCAGAGGAGAGGCAGTCCTTGGGACACACATCTGTTTCTCTAGGAAGATCTATTCATGTCAGAGATCAGGTTTGGATTGTTGGAGCAATGTAGCCCTCTTGCAGTTTGTTTTGTGAGGATGCAGAATTTCCATCACGGCTGTGTCAGAGACTGCCTTGTGGGTTAGGCATAGCTCACCCACAGTAATTGGTAGGAAACTGAAATAGTGACAGGGCTTTTAATTGGTCTGCGTATGACATGTTGGTTACACCTTGCATTTTTTTGTTAAGAAACTTCTGGGGACACACTGTTGTATGTGCCTGGCAAGGTATATGCCAAAGAGTGCATTGTACTGAATTAATGGTCTGATGAGGTCCAAGTACAGTGATGCTATGACATCCTTAGAACTGAATGCTCTGCTCTTACTTATAAGCTGAGCCACATAGCAGGATTTCCTCACCATCATTGACACATGGTGATCAAAGTTAAGGTTACTATCTATCTGAGTACCTAGATCTCTCACCACTGGATTTGCTCTTGGAGGGGTGCTATCAGTGTTGAAATTTGTGGGAGTATTTGATTTCTCAAAGGGTATTGTTATACATTTCTTCATATTTAGTTTGAAGCCATGGCTCTGACACCAAACATTAGTCTGTGTCAGTCCTTTCTGTAGGATAACAGCATTTTCTGGGGAGTCAGTGATTGCCCCCAATTTGCAGTCATCAGCAAACTTGGTTAGTCAAAAGCCATCTACATTTGCCTTGACATTTGAGAAATATATCCTAAACAGCAGAGGTCCATCACTGAGCCCTGTGGTACTCCACTGGTGATTGGTCTCTTGCTGGATGTGAATTCCCCCAGTCTAATATTGTGTACCCTATCTGTGAGCCATTTGGCTATCCATCTAATGACGTAGAGGTTTATGCCCAGTTTTGTGAGTTTATGTATAGTACCCCAGGTGCAGTCGTTTAAGGAATAGACAGTGATCTTTTAAGCAAATATGCATGAAAAAATAAAGAAGAAAGGCATAGAAAATGATGGTTCTTTCCTGTATTTGCAAAGTCATTAGCTATTTTTTCCATTGGCAATGGCTTTCAATTGGAGACGAAAAATCTAAAGGTTCATTCAGTCATGAGAGGGCTGAACGGTGTGTTCTTAGTGAAATTTATAAAAACTATAATGTGAGCTGTAGCATGCATAGCTGTAAAAAATATTTCATGCATCTGCAGAGTCTGGAGCTGATTTCTTTATTACTGACTATTTTTACTTTGAGATGGGAAGTGCACAGGTGCAAACAGTTATGAGAGGTCTGTACGCTGTGTGCTATGTGAAGTGTATAAGATACAGTTTAACATTTGAAGGTGCATTGGAAAGCAGAGCAGTAAAAAATGGAGTTTGAAACTGTGGGAAATGAATGTTAACAACAACCATGGGTATAGTATGGACCTTCAAACACCATTCCAAACTTTGTAAAAAAAAACATGTTTATTATTGTAAAGCGCTTTTCGTCTCCGTTCATACAGAGACTTCCTCAGACAAATCTAAAAAGACTCACGAGTATTTAAATCAAACTTTAAACACATGTGACTGCCAATCACCAAACCCAATCAACACAATAATTCCAAAGGATTAAAAACATCATTAACAGGTTTGTTCTCAATTAAAAACAAAACTTCCGTCTTCTAACGATGAGTACTGCCTATATGTTGAAGTATTATTCCACAAATTCTACAACAGCATGTATGCTTAAACTTGATAATAAGTAATAAAGTGTACACCGCCATGTAAACTCAGTGTTGTACAAACTATCAAATTATATATAAATCTAAAAATGTACAACAAAGAGATACAAGTTATAATAATTTGAAGTAAAAGGTAAAGGATGAAAGCACAGTGTCTAACAAAACATTAAATTGAATGTTTTAAAATATACTATAAAATAAACTATAAATTATACTAGAATGTGCTTGCTTAATAGTTGCTTAAACTACCCTATGAATACACCTACAATACTGCTCCGGTATCTGGGAGACAGGCATATACAAACAAAGAAGTGGGAAAATAACACTACGAGGACTCAAGTGTAACTCTTGAAAAAGTAAGTTAATAAGTTACTTTAGTCCCGGACACCAAAGTATGAGAAAAGTATACTATAAAAGATATGAAACAATTTTACAGTATAATTCAATGAGGAATCCATGTATCCATACATAATACAAGTAAGAATTGTGAATCATAATAATAGTTGTATAGTACTGAGAATGCTATACAACCACAATAAGTAATAAAACTAGCCAAGAAAAATTTATTCATCTATCTTAGTAGGCTCTTCAACTTTAAAATACACTTTATTGAATAATTTTCATTTAAGCCAGGTTGGTGGCAAGCTTGTGTATGAAGTTGCTACACCAATTCTATCCTGTCCAATAAAAGTGCATCTGGGCTTCCCCTTTTATCAGGAGGGATGCCATCAATAACCCTGAATTTAAAGGTATGGTTTGTATGTACCCCAATATGTCTAGCCAATGCATTCACTTGGTTGTTTCTTCTGATGTTGTACAAGTGTTCATATATTCTGTCCCACAATTTTCTATCAGTTTTACCTATATAGAACGCGGAGCATGCCTGACATTGCCCTAGATAAACTACCCCTTTCGAGTTACAATTATATTTATTCTTTGTACAGTAATTTTTTCCTTTTATAGAAAAATTTTGGCCTACCTCTATATGTATGCAATAATTGCACATGCCACATTTATACATTCCCTGGCTTCCTAAACTATGCTTTCGCTTAGTTACTTCCAACATGGTTTTAAGATTCCTTCCTCTTTTAAAGACTACTTTGGGTGTACATTTTAATTTCCTTGATATAGTCTTGTCTGAACTAATAAATTCCCAGTTTTTATTAATAATGTCTATAATGCTGTGAATGTCAATACTGTATGTTGTAATGAATCTAATTATGTCCCACTGCTTGTTTAACTTAGGTTCCATTCCATTCTATTAGGTGAGTTTTCTGAGGTTTGTCTACTATCTGTACTCAATATAGGTTTGTAAATACCACTCAATCTTTTTTTCATGCACTTCTTGCACTAATTCTCTAACCATACTTCTAGGATATCCTCTTTTTATAAACATGCTTTCCAGCGTTTCCCATTCTAATATGAATTCACTATTATGGGACACCATCCTCACAGCTCGTACCAGCTGTCCCTTGACTACAGATCATTTTTGTGAAGGAGGATGACAACTAGTGTAGTACAAAAATGAATTGGAATATGTTTCTTTTCTAAAAATTGAAGCTGCAAAACAGTGATTTTCATAGTCTTTTCTCAGGTCAACGTCCAAATATGATATCCTTTTAGAACTGAAACAGTAAGTGAATTTCAGGAAATTGGTCGTGCTATTCAAGTACTCAGTCAAGTTTGATGCTTCTACCTCATCCCCTTTGAACAAGACAAAAATGTTGTCCAAAAAACGGGTGTAAAAACGGACGGTATCCTTGAATTGTGAATCTTTATACCCACACTCCTTCTTCCAATGGGCCAAAACTAAGTTCAAGAAACTAGCTCCAACTGGGGACCCCATAGCTACCCCCACTTTTTGCAAGAAAAACTTCTTGTCAAAGGTTATATAATTATTTGATAATATAATATCCAGAAATTCACCATTAAGGTTTATTTCGGAGTCTGGGGCCACATGTTCCTTCAATAAGAAGCTAACTCATTCGATGCCCTCTATATGGGGAATAGAAGTATACAAATCTTGTACATCTATAGTTAAAAAATTTAATTCTTCCTGGAATTCCAACTTTTGGATGTTTGCCAAAAAACTCCAAGAGTCCTTGCAGACCTCTGGTTGTTTAACCACATATTTTTTTAGTATGCTATCCACATATTTAGCGCAAGCATACTTTATGCTGCCTTTCATGTCTACAAGTGGTCTCATGGGGGGTTAGAGACACAGTTGTGTATTTTAGGCACTCCAAATAAAATTGGGATTCTAGGGGCCGGCATACTTAAATAATTGAAGGTAGGCAAGTCGATTTTTGCTTCAATGAACCATTCACCTAGGATGGATTTCAATCTATTGTACGCACTGTTTAATTCATTCACTGACACTTCCTCATATGTTGTACTATCAAGTACCCTGCCCATTCTTAAGTTGTAATCATCTATATCCATTATTATTAGTCCCCCTCCCTTGTCCGGCTGCATTACTCTAACAGCAGCCCCCTCTAATAATGCGAGGGCTTGTCTTTCACTTTTAGTCACATTAAATTGGTTCAGTTGCCTGTAAGTCTTTATATGATTGTGTATGTCTAATTCACATATACGTTCAAAAATGGCTAAGGTTGGACATAAGGGTGGATTATATGTACTGGCAATATGGAATGTGTAAGGATCTTGTGGTCTATCGCCAAAAAGTAATTGTAAATTAAGTTTTCGTACAAACAAATTTAAATCTATCAAAATGTCTTCAGCAACTGCTTTTCTAGTCAGAACAAATGTTAGTCCTTTGGCTAAGACATCCGCCGATGTTGTGTTAATGTCAGTGCTAGAAAAATTAAATATTTTAAAGTCACCTTCACTGTTATACATTATTCTCTGTTTGCCTGTAGTCGTTCCCCTCATTTCCCTCGCGGGGCTTGTCCGTTCCTGTTATGGTTGTTGTAGTATACGCGTGGTAAGCCCTGCCTCACGTTGTACCCTGAGGCCTGATACTGAAAATTTACTTCCGATTGTTGGTCAGCCATTACTCTTGGTTGTTCCACATTCCCTCGGCCTGCATGGTTTGATGTACTGTTTAATACACTGTTCTCCCCCAGTACTTATCTGTTTCTGCGAGCTTCTTCCCTGACCACATGGTGCTCGCTAGTAATGTTGGTTTGCTGTGGTAAAGGTAGTCCTCCCCTTCCATGGTTTCCAACAGTCACTGCTCCCATTTGAGATCCAGGTGGTTTGGGATAGGCAAGACCAGCAGCATATGCGTCCCTATCCCGTTTAAGTTTTTTTTTATTTTAGTATTTCTTAACTTAACCATATGTTGATCTATACTAGAAAATATACGATCATATTCATATTTGTATCTAGTAAAACGCAAGTCCATTTTTATATTTTGATCCAGGGTTGTTGCTTCAGTGATAAGATCTTTAATTGTAGAATAAATTAATGTTTATTCATTACCTCAAGGAGCTCCAACCCGTACTTGTTAAAAAGTTTTAATAAATCTTTATATAAGTCCGAATCACCCACCAGTCCCGTAGGACACTGCCATGATCTTAGGCCTTTCGTCACCAGTCCTCCAGCGATACATTCCTTAAAATAAGATGTCTCTAACTGAAGTTTTTTAGATTTTTAATAATGTTGCATCAAATACCTTCAAGTTATTTGTGATACTGAAATCCCCTCCATCCGGTTGCTCCGTATTGCCCATCGTACTAGATGTAGGAAGTTGAAAAGGTGGGCAATCACATAACCACAGGTTTAAACTCTTCGGTATAGTTCCACTAAGCCTCGGGAGTACAGTGTCAACCGTTGTGCTGAATGCATTGTTGCTTGGCCCTACTGGCAAGTGTTTCTAGGCAGTGTAAGTGTAAACTGAGGTTAAGTAAATCATCCTGTACTACAGTACTGCTATGACTGTTTTTCTCTATAGTAGTGCCAGATGGAATCGAGCCCAAGTCCCGGTGAATCGGTGATTGGGGCAAACCCGACTTATTGATGAAATTATCCATTCTGTTAGTTAACGTTTTGACCTGTTGTGTTAATGTTCCCATAAGTATAGTTAATCTCCCAATCTCGTCAGTTGGTGTAGATGTAAGAGTGTTAGGCGAAGCGTCCATCCTAGTAGCACAAACAAACAAATCTGCAAATCCACACGACAAACTCAGCAACAACCACGGATATAGTATGGACCTTCAAACACCACTCCAAACTTTGTAAAAAAACAAGTTTATTATTGTAAAGCGCTTTTTGTCTCTGTTCATACAGAGACTTCCTCAGACAAATCTAAAAAGACTCAGAGTATTTAAATCAAACTTTAATGTGACTCCCAATCACGAAACCCAATCAACACAATAATTCCAAAGGATTAAAAACATCATTAACAGGTTTGTTCTCAATTAAAAACAAAACTTCCGACTTCTAACGATGAATACTGCCTATATGCTGCAGTATTATTCCACAAATTCTACAACAGCATGTATGCTTAAACTTGATAATAAGTAATAAAGTGTACAGCTCCACCACCATGTAAACTCAGTGTTGTTCAAACTATCAGATTATATATAAATCTAAAAATGTACAACAAAGAGATACAAGTTATAATAATTTGAAGTAAAAGATAAAGGATGAAAGCACAGTGTCTAACAAAACATTAAATTGAATGCTTTAAAATATACTATAAAATAAACTATAAATTATACTAGAATGTGCTTGCTTACTAGTTGCTTAAATTACCCTATGAATACACCTACAATACTGTTCCGGTATCTGGGGGACAGGCATATACAAACGAAGAAGTGGGAAAATAATGCTACGAGGACTCAAGTGTAACTCTTGAAAAAGTAAGTTAATAAGTTAATTTAGTCCCGGACACCAAAGTATGAGAAAAGTACACTATAAAAGATATGAAACAATTTTACAGTATAATTCGATGAGGAATCCATGTATCCCTACATAATACAAGTAAGAATAGTGAATCATAATAATAGTTGCATAGTACTGAGGATGTTATGCTACAACCACAATAAGTAATAAAACTAGCCACGAAAAATCTATTCATCTATCTTAGTAGGTTCTTCACCTTTAAAATACACTTTATTGAATAATTTTCATTTAAGCCAGGTTGGTGGCAAGCTTGTGTATGAAGTTGCCACACCAATTCTAGCCTCTCCAATAAAAGTGCATCTGGGCCTCCCCTTATATCAGGAGGGATGCCATCAATAACCCTGAATTTAAAGGTACTCTTTGTTTGTATATGCCTGTCTCCCAGATTCCGGAACAGTATTGTAGGTGTATTCATAGGGTATTTTAAGCAACTATTAAGCAAGCACATTCTAGTATAATTTATAGTTTATTTTATAGTATATTTTAAAACATTCAATTTAATGTTTTGTTAGACACTGTGCTTTCATCCTTTACCTTTTATTTCAAATTATTATAACTTCTATCTCTTTGTTGTACATTTTTAGATTTATATATAATTTGATAGTTTATACAACACTAAGTTTACATGGCGCTGTACACTTTTATTACTTATTATCAAGTTTAAGCATACATGCTGTTGTAGAATTTGTGGAATAATACTGCAGCATATAGGCAATATTCATCGTTAGAAGACGGAAGTTTTGTTTTTAATTGAGAACAAACCTGTTGATGTTTTTAATCCTTTGGAATTATTGTGTTGATTGGGAGTCACGTGTGTTTAAAGTTTGATTTAAATACTTGTGAGTCTTTTTAGATTTGTCTGAGGAAGTCTCTGTATGAACGGAGATGAAAAGCGCTTTACAATAATAAACTTGTTTTTTTTACAAAGTTTGGAGTGGTGTTTGAAGGTCCATACTATACCCATGGTTGTTGCTGAGTTTGTCTTGTGGATTTGCAGAAATGAATAAGTTAACCAAGTAATGTTAAGTTGTCCTATCTTGCCTTCATTCTTACTGGTTGGGTTCGGAACCGATCATCGGTTCCGACTTGGCCGTATGCTAAAGCTCGAAGACTTCCACTTGGCTCGTGGCTGAATCCCTGTCCCATCATGCACTGGTGTAGTTCCCCAGATCTCGTTTGCCTCTAAACAAATCAGAGGCTCTTCATCTTGGCCGTGGCTAAGTGTTGAACTTTTTTAAAAATTGTCCTTATTCAAGTTTTTTGGCTTATATAGTTAGTTAACTATATAGCTTCCTTAGTGAGTTATTTCTCTGTCAGTGTGCATGTTGTTTGCATATATTTAACCGTTTTTGTTTGTGGTTGGCTGTCGCTCTTCTCATCAGGCCTTTCTCCTCCTATCCCGCCTGAACTTTCTAACCTATGTTTTAGGGTTTCGTTAAACTTTTCTGTGGGCACACTGTTTAAGTTAAAAGTGTGTCCAACTCATGGTTGTTCCTTTCCTTCTTCTAAGCTGGTAGTTAGCTTAGCTTGTGCCTATTTAAGTTAGAGGGCCAAGCACCCATTTAAGTTAGAGGGAAAAGCTACTTCCCTTCCTCTGCAAATCATTAAGATGTATCGTGCTTCTTCTGAAATCCTTAGAGTTTTTATATTAGTGTGTGGTGTGCATTTATATACATATTTGCATATCCTCTTAGAGTGTTGTTTAAACTAGTATATTTATAGTGTGGTATTACCTTGCAGTTAGTGTAAAAAGTAGTGTTCACTGTGTGATAATGTCTAAAGATCAAAAGGAATCAAAGCCATCCAGCTTTAAGAAGTGCTCCCAGAAAATGTCCATAACTGATGGACATAGTATATGCATATACTGTCTCGGAGCCATCCACCTGCAAGAGTCATGTACTTTCTGCCATTCATTTAGTTCTTGGGTTTTACTATTGAGGAAAAACAAATTGATTGTAAGAGGACTTCTAAAGACTATTTATCTGAAACCTTAGAAGGTCAGACACCTCCAGTAAGTCCAAGTCCCCATCTGCCAAAACTGCCAAACCTGCCAAGAGATCTTCTTCATCGTCTTCTGGCCACTCTGAACAGCCAGAGAAGATAGCAAAGACAACTCCAAAGGAGCCAAACCCTACTGGATCAGATAAATCAACATCCTCAGTGCCACAGAGTTTGGAGCCGAGAGATACTCAGATTCGGAACTGGTCGCTTGAATTGTTACCCGTCTCCCCTACTCTGCGATCTCTAATTTTACAGAGGTCTCACTCACCAACCCTTTCCTGTAGGTCCTCCAGAAGCCTATTGGGTGATGTGGACAGGGTAGTGCTTAGACTGCTGAAGACGCCGGCACTGACAAAACTCCTATCATCTCCAACCCAGTCGGTTTTGGAGCCAGGGAAGATCTTTTCATCCACGTTGATTCCTCCTCTGAGCCAATCTGGAACATCAGAGCCAGAATGCCTGGAGCAGGGACATCGCGAGGCATACTCAGTGTACGCACTTCAGTACAGTGTTTGTGTGAAGGGGTAGCATAAGGCAGTCACTAGGACCCAGAGGAAAAATAAAGAAGCGTCTCTCCTTTAAGGAAAGCCATGCGTGTATCGCACGCACGCTAATGTAGATGTAAACTTTATTTTGCACATACTCACGTGCAATTTAAAATAGCCATTCCGCTGAGAGAGAAGGTAAGTAAATAAATTGTGTGTATGTGTGTGTATGTATGTACATATATAATTTACAGTGGTTGCATTTTTTTCGGTATGAGAGAGAAAATGTGTGTGTGTGTGTGTGTGTGTGTGTGTGTGTGTGTGTGTGTGTGTGTGTGTACGTGTACGTGTACTGACATGGGTGACTTTATTTAACCAGAACAGTACTGGGAAAAAAATAAGGAAATACGGCCAGCAAAAAAAAAAGAGAGAAAGAAGAAGTTGTGCAGCCCATCAGAAAAAAATGTCAGTTGAATTAGTTTATCAGAAGAAAACACAGCTGGAATATATTCACCTTTTTCCAGTCCAAACACATATATTAGTTCTATAGAACCAGTGGCACAGATAAAGTGGTATGGTGTTTCTTGCAGGAAAGCATGGTCTTTATTTAGGTGTTAACTGTTAAAAAGTTTTTTTTAACTTGCAATTAGCCACTATTTCTAGGTTGTTGTGAGGAAAAATTACAAGACTTCTTGAATGTCCGTTTCTCTCTTATGGATGTGAAGTACCTTTTTGCCAGTAAAACTGGTCTTTGGTAACCTACATATGATTTCTTGGAACATTCTGCAGTAATGAGTAAACCATCATAAAAACAATAAGGGTAAATCTACCTGGCTGAGTATGAAACCTGACAGATTACAGATATTCTCCTTGCTTGGATGGCAGAGGGCAGATGGATACTATATGTGCATGTTGCTAAATTCTTCAGTTTGTCTTCTGCTTTCATCACAGTGCTTTCTGTTTTCTTGCACCAAAGTGGTATTTTGACTGGTAATAGTGCATTATTTACAAAGTCTGTTGGGGCTGGGGTTTAGTAAAGGTGTAGGAGTTCTTATGCCAGATGTTTTGTGAGAGGAAATAGAAAACAGCCGTGTATTTTAGGATTGACAACTGCTGCTCGTCTAGCTGTAGATTAACTGGGGTCTGCTGAACTGCAGTGTGCCACACATTTTTGGTGATGGTGACAGTTGACTGAGTATTCTGCTTACTGGTATGGCCTTTGTGGGGTTTGGCCAGTGACAATATGCTCAAAAGCTTAGATATTTAAGACACAATTCACTTGAATTGCTGTTCGCTAGGTGGTCTTGACCTCTATAATTGGCACTGAAGAGACTAGAAGTGTAGTCATATTTCATGTTCATATCTTTCCAGTAAGTTACATTAGATGTTCATACTGCAATACTTTCAATAAAATATTGCTTGCAGGTAGACATCTGTCCTTGCCTATATTTCATTAACCATATGGGCATATTGTTTCCCGATGTCAGGTTACCTTACATGCCATGAACGTTGAATGGAAATGTTACTCTAGTGGGAAGAGTAACCCTGAATTTTTTAGCTCTATGTCTTGTGAATCTTGGCACTTCCAGGCAGGATTTTTTTTTCCTGAGACTGATAAACATCATTTTGCCTTTTGCTTTTTAGCAGCCTGTGATTTTGTTGGTTGGTGCTTTATTGAATTAATCACTTTTCTTCATGGCATGGTGATACCAAAAAAAGTTACCAGTGACACACTTTCTCCTAAAGATTAACATTGTTGTGCCTATTTTGTCTGTGAAAAAAGTTACTGTGCTTTAAACTGTGAATGGTGTATAGCATTTTGTAGAAAACAAACTACTTTGTAATATTTATAACTAGTGCTTTCTAACAAATCCCCGTACAGAAAAAAGGGCTGCAGAGAATGGAAAACTAAGGTTTGAAAGTGTAAGAGTCTGATTGCAGGTCTTTGTTTAATGTGAGCTGTGCCTCTTGCACTCCTTGTTGGAGGTGGCCAGGTGTCTGCAACTTCTGGAACTTGTTAGGCTTCCAAAATTCCTGACAGTGGTTTACTTAACTCAGAACCACTTGCTCTCTAGTCTTTTTACCAGCTTGCATACACTCTGCTACGTGCTTTTCTCACCATTTTTTGGCTTACGGTGACACAGCCTTTGGTCTCTATGATTGCTCCTTACTCAGCATGCAAAAAAGAAGAAACTTGTTAAAGAGTCAGGCCAGTTATGAATTTGCCATTGACACTGGTGGGCGACTACTGTGGCTGCTTTTTATTCCTCAGACCACCCATCTCTCCCCTCCCCAGTCCTCTTGGTGTTGCATGCTTCACTTAGCTAGGATGGGGATGTGGTAGCTGGGTCCAGTGTACCTAAGGTTAAACATGTTATGGAAAGGAAGTACTTAAAACATAACACAAGGTTTTTTTCATCCATTTCCATGGACAGGACAAATTCACTGGATTTGTTTAAGGAACTGCCTTTTCTCAACCTTTTGAATCTTAAGGTAAGAAAGGAAGTGTGTTCCCTCTCATTCTGATAGAATTGTTTCAGTCAGAAGAGTAGATGTTGAGGAAAGTAAGGTAGTGTATTATCAGATTTCCCTGCTGAAGAGATTTCTTTCACTTACATTTTGTCTAATGTGAAAGGTTTTTTTTCAGTGGGACCAGAACAAGATTTCCATGGCACAGAGAATATATTATGACTTATTGCAAATGCCCAAGGGTGCTTTTTTCCCTCCTGCATTTCTTTCTTTAGAGAGAGTTTGCCTTGCTGTCTCTGATTGGTTGTACAAGGTGCCCCACATGCCTATGTACCTGGTTTCTAAACTTTCTAAATCTGCTGCTGCTAAAAAGGTTAATGCTAATAACCACATACCTTCTGACAAAGATGTGAAAACAAATTGTGGAAGAAAATGTATTCTAGTATTTTAACTTAATGATAGTTTAAAATCCTAAAAGTTACAGTTTTGCTTGTTTTTTTGAGACTATGCAGAAGTTAATGATTAACAGTCCTTTCTTCCTTCTGAGGTAAACAGTTCCTTAAATGCTTCTGTGACAGCTGTTTCTCAGGTGACTATTCATATTTTAAAGTGTACTTATGATGCTTGTGCTGCTTCTGTGTCAGGTTTAAGGAGGTTTTCTCAGGTTCATGCTCAAAATCTTCCTGATGTTAGATCTGAGGTTTTAAATTATGCCTTGGATAATGAGACGGTTTGGCCCCTCTGCAACTGAGGAGTTTAAGAAGTGAGCTGAAAAAGGAAAACAATTCAATGAATGACTCAGTTTTTCAATCATTTTCAGCCCAAATGATAATTTTCATTTTTCTGCTCCCTTTTAGTAAGTAGTTAAAGCAGTTAGAAGCCACAATTAAAAAAATGCAAAGGAGGCTACAACCCCCATCCCCCCCAAATACACACGCACATTGCCAACCTTTATTTGTTACTGAAACTTCATCTTCCCTTTTGGAATCAGATTGCTTCAGACAGTTGCTTCTGAAGCTAATCCTATGAGGGAATTGTTGGCAGTGGAAATGTTTACCTCCTTTCCAGGTTTTCCTCTTGCCCAGAGAACCAGACTCCTCAGTTTCCTCCCATTCTACACAAAATGCTGTCTCTGGCAGTCATGGAACCAGTGTGTGTTTATTTTCTAGGCAAATGTTATTCCAGATTTTTTTCTAGTTCTCAAACCAGAAGGGTCCTGGAGGCCAGTGCTGGATTTTTCTGGTCCAAACTATCTTGTCAAGACTACAAAGTTCAAGATGTTATCCCTTTAATATTTTTTACATCTAATCCCTCCTCTTGCTTTCATTGTAAAGCTGGATCAAAAAGACTTTTCTATTGGTGAGGATTTCTGGCATTTCTTAAGATTTGTTGTGTCTGGCTTACATTATCAGCTCTGTCTTACTCTTTGGACTCTACACTGCACCAAGTGTGTTCACTAACTGTCTAGTTCTAGTCACTGCTTATTGCAGACTTTAAGGCATTCACATTTTTCTACATCTGGATAATTGTTGTATCTTTTTAAACTTTTAACAGCTGTCAGTCTGTAGAAGTTGTTCACAAACCTATTGAATTCCGGCTTTCATATCAACTTGCAAAAGTCTTCTCGCATCCTTTCCCACAGAATGGTTTTATTGGGATGTTTGACAGACTTTGCCTTGAGAAGAGCTTTTATTCCTCCAGAGAAAGTAGAGATGTTTCAGCAGTTCTTACCAAGTTTTTTCTTGTCAAGTTCAAACATCTGCAAGGGAGTTTTTCAGGATGTAAGCTACATGACATCAGTGATACTCATATTACCCTTTGCAGACTACGCATCAGGAGAATGCAGTGGTACTTGATGTAGAAGATTAAGGAGCTGTTTCTTGTGGGCTAGGGTTCAATTCCCTCAGCCTACATTGCCTAACTGTATTTGTGTGATTCTGAGCAAGTCACTTAACCATGCTGTGCTCCCTGACTTAACCTGAAAAAATTCCATGAAGATCAGTACACTACCTTCGTTAATAAATGTAAAATAAAATGAATGCCTCTGATCATTCTGGCCTCAACATCCTCTCCCTTTACTTTTAAAAAACCCAGGACTGGAATCTGTAAAGAGGTAAACTGGATGGTGGATAGACTATGTAGCTTGCAATCCAGGTCTTCCGTCCTCATTTCCTACCTGCTGTCGAGTCAGTCACTACAAACTCTTCAGACCTGGTGTAGGGAACATTTTCTAATGTGGTCAAAGTGCAAGTTGCTTTGAATCCTGTGGACAAACAGAAGCATATAAATGTCAGAGAGATGGCAATAGTCAATGTATTGAATGCCTTGAATTCTCTCTGATCTTCAGACCCTCTGCAGGTGTACACACAGCACCACACAGAGGTAGCAGATATTTACCCTCTTTGCAGACTGGATGATAGTCTGGGAGGTAGCAGTTCAGCACTGTCTGACTCTTAGAGTTTCATACATGCCATCAGAGCAACAGCTGTTGCACACAAGCTTAGCAGAACCCCATATATGAAAATGTCATCCTGGAGTCTTCTGAGAATTGATCCAGCAGTGAGGAACACCTCCAGTAGATGTGTTTGTCTCCTTTCAGAACAGACAGCTAAAAAGATTCCACACTGGCACTTCTTGAAGACAGACGTGGAAGGTACGCATTCTCACTCCCATGGAAGGGAAGTTTCCTGCATGCTTTTCTACCTTTCACCAATAACTACGGTTCTCTGCAAAAGACATGGTAGTGACTTCCATTTGTGCAAGGCAACAGTGGTCCTCCCTTTACTTTTGAGCCAAGAGCAGCTACCACAAGCTTCCCAGCAGACTGTATTTACTCACACAACATGCAGGAGTCTAATCTACACCTGTCTGGAGACTGCTAGGATGATAGAATTGTTGATACCTCCTTGGCACCTTTTTGTCTGAAAATGTGCAACAAGTACCCAAGGAGATGAGAAACTCTACTAAAAATCTTGCATATGTAAGTGGAAAAAAATGTCATTCTTCTATCGAGATACATTTGCTAGCCATTTTCTGCTTGCCTACCCTTTAATATCTCCTTTCTAATGCTGAATTCAAACAGTTTTTAAAAAATGTTTTTACATACTCACCTATGTAGGAAACAGGATGGTGCCTCCTTGGATTCTTCACTTTTTGCACAAAAAGCTTACTGTTTCTACAGTTGTACCAGCTGATCTAGCTGATTTAAGGTTCTTAAATTAGAAGACTATGGTCTGTCTTTTTATATGAGAGAGTAGTTATGTGTATGGAATGTAAACTAGCTGTTTGTTGATGTATGAAGTAGAGGATGACTGTGCTGCTATCTGTGAGAAGGTAGGAAGGGAAGTGTGTGTCTTTAACATAACTCTCAACTGTCCAGATTTAGCCTCATAGTTTTGGTTTGTTTCTCATAAAATTTGTGGTTTTCTAGAAAATCACAGAGAGAATAAGTCAATAAATAATGACATATTTATTCATATCCTTCAGAAAATATATTCTAGCACAATTCCTGTTATTCTAGCAATTTTCTAAGTTTAAAAGAAAAAATCTATCCCTGTCATACCTGTCATCTATCCAGATTTTGCCTCAAATTTTTGTTCCATTTCCCCTAAAATTGGTGGTTTTGCGAATTACTGGCTAACCATTGAGGACTTGAAGTGAGAAAATAATGCAGACATTTGAGTTTCCAACTCCATATCCTTCAGAAAATTCATGTTAATGCAAAACCTGTAATTATATCAACTTTCTAATCCTGTAAGAATAATATTTAAAATGTTTCCCTATTTTTGATCCTTTGTTGCCCCATTACTACCAGTTTTGTCCAGATTTCTTGCTTGAAGTGGTTGAGAGGCATGATCCCTATTTGGGGCCATTGTATCTCCATTATTTCAGAGATTGAGACATATGCGTAACTCTCAACTGTCCAGATTTTTGCAGAATGTCCTGAATTTTGCCTCATATTTTTTCCTCTTCCTCAATATTTGTGGTTTTCTGGCGAATCACTGAGGATTGAAATAACTAAATGTGATACATTCAAGTTTTAGACTTCATTTCCTTTAGAAAATGCATGCTAAGACAAATGCTGTTATTCTAGCAACTTTCTAAGTATGTAAGAGCAATATTTAAAATCTGTCACAATTTTGGGGCCTTTGTCCCCCCATTATTTTAGGCTTTGTCCAGATTTCTTATACTAAGTGTTGAGAGGTATGGAGGTATGGTGTGTAATGCTTTAGTTAAAGGGGAGGGCAGGTTAGTCAAGTAACTTGATCAGGCTTGATCCTGTAACTTAGTTACAGGAGACAAGAGCCTGAATCCTCTATACCAACTAACAGACTGCTGACGGAATTGTGAGTTTGAATTTCAGTACATTTTCAGGGAACAGAGTTTCAGTGCATTTTCAAGGGACTGAGTTTCATTTCATTTTCATGGAATTGTGAGTTTCAAGGGAAGATAAGTTTACTGTTGCTCATGCCAAGTCTGTTTTCAATGGTACAACTAACTGTTATGTTTATCAAATGGCAGTCACTGTTTGTGTTGTAGAATTTGAAAGCAGTGTTAGTAGCATAATTGCTTTTGGTGCAGAAGGCTGTGGATTCTTCCACACCATGTAGATGAAGTGCTGATATTGCAATGCCATTTTGATTGCTGATTATTTGGTCCAGTTTATGGAGTGGCTAGTAACTATGAACTTGTCACTTTGTCAGTCATTCCCTATTGAAATATTACCGCCTTACCATTTTTTTAATGTTACATAGGCAATTAATTCTTCAAGGGCAGCAGGCACTGAATTTGTAGATGAAACACTGAAATGTAAAGTTGTTTGCCAGTAGCAATCTCTTTATTACAGATCTCTTTTATGTGGAAGTATTTGAATGATTTTTACTTCTGTAGAGATTGTGCTTATTGAGTAATATTGGTGGATTGTAATGACAGAAGCTTGAGTGGCCTTTTATGGTTGAAATTTTCTGAAATGGGTAGTTTTGTCATTATTGGCTCATATATTTTGTTTCATTGCTTACTAGAATAATGTTCATAACTACAAATTTAAAACACCATTGTAACAAATGGTGCTGTATTACACAAATAATATAATTTAATAAATCAGGAAGCTGAATCAAAGAACACGTGTGCATGGCCCTACAAATGTGTGCAAGGAGCCTATGGTTTGAAAACAGCTCAAAGGTAAACTTAATCCTCCACTGGCCAGATGCATTTTATTTTAATGTGAGTTTTCATGCCATTTCAGTGAATGTGAGTTCCAAGGACAGAGATGTTTACTGCTCATGCTAAGTCTGTTTTCATTGTGGGACTGTTTTTAGTAAATGGCTATCAATACTTGTGCTATTTATTTCAATATCTGTAACCATTGTAGAAGTAAATAAGAAAACAGGTTCCTTGCGTCTTTATTTAAAATATCCATGATAATTCTTTCTATCGCTTTACATGCAAGGCTAATCAGACTTATTGTCTGTAGTTATCCAGGTCAGTAGAAGGCCTAACCTTGTGCTAAGGATTAACTGTTGCAGTCCTCCATTCACTAAGAATGAAGTCAATTAGTAGGCTAATGCTGAACAGTGAATGTTAAGTTGTCTATCTCGCCTTCATTCTTGCTGGATGGGTTCGGAGCTGATCCTCGGCTCCGACTCGGCCAATACTAAAGCTCGAGAGCTAATTCCACCAGCTCAAGGCTCCCCTATATCCCACAATGCTAGGCGGTAACTACCTAGATCTCGTTTGCCGCTTAGCTGACGAGGTGCTTTTCTACCGGCTCTGGCAGGTTAGTGAAAAATTATTCTATTTTCACAATCTTTGGACCCCTATTACTTTCTTAAGTATAACCTTTAGTTTTAATTATCTTTTTCCTTGAATCGAGCACCTCTTTTGCCCATAATTTTATTCCCCTTTAACTTTAGGCCTTAGGCCCCTTCCCCTCCTTCTCCTAGTCCTTCAGTGTGACTGGAATTTAATATTCTTTTTTAAAGGCCTGTGTGTGTGTGTGTGTGTGTGTGTGTGTGTGTGTGTGTGTGTGTGTGTGTGTGTGTGTGTGTGTGTGTGTGTGAGTGTTTTTATTACTTAGGCCTTTACTATGTCTAAGGACTCCAAGGTCTCAGGCTTCAAGAAGTGTGACTCGTGCTTTCAGAAAATGTCTCTGACAGACGGTCACACTTCTTGTGTGTATTGCCTGGGACCTTTGCACCTGCAGGACTCATGTGCTGTGTGCCATGGTTTCAGCCCTAGAGTCCTGCAGGAACGCAAAAATAAATTGATTTTGCGTGGCTTATTAAAGCCTGAAGGTCCCCCGACCCATTATGTGTCGGGGAAGCCTTCTAAGACTTCCAGACAGTCGGCTCCGGCTTCAGAGCCGTCCTCTGGAAGCATCAAAACTGCTTCGACATCGGCTCCGACTGGAGCCGATGTTTCCAAGCCTCATACTATTACCTCAGCTTCGGCCGGAGCTGAGGCTGATAAGACTCAGTTGGCTCCGATACTCTTATCGGAGCAACCTTTGAGAGAGAGATCTAGGTCTCCCTCCATCGGCTCCATTCACTCGGCAACAGGATCCCCTCTTCTTTCAGAGCGGAGCCATAGATCGCATTCCTCACGGACTTCCAGGCTATCTGACCACGATTTGCAAAGGGTAGTGAGTAGACTTGTCAAGTCTGAGGCGCTGGCCCAAATGCTTCATAGCCCGACTCATCAGTCAGTGGCTATTTCTGTCCCTCAATGTATTCCTCCTCCGACTCCTTTGAGCTCGGAGCCGGAGCTCAACGGAGCCATGACTGTCGGGCGTGTCGGATCCGATACCTTCCCTTTCGGCTCCGTTGTCTGCTCCGATTTCCTCTTTGGAGGGATCTCGGCGCTGGGCTTCCCTCGTTGGCACCGAGAGGGCGAGTGGCATCGGACCCCTGTCTGACCCCTCTCTCCCTCTCGGTGCTTCGGCGCTGGTGAGTTCGGCTCCGACATCGGCCTCGGAGCCGTCCCTGTTGGTGCTGAGGGTGGGGTCCTGGTCTCTTCGGAGCGGGGACCTCCGGCCTTGCCCGATAGGGGTGCCTTCGAGGTCATGCGGAGCATGCTAGAACCAGTGTCTGCCCCACAGTCGGCTCCGTCAGCCCCTCCATCATCAGTGCCTGCGGTGATTTCTACCCACCCCCTTGCTTCAGACTGCAGAGAGCCAACTCCTCAAGTTTCCCCATTGGGAATTTCCTCCTCTTCCGAGGCCTCTCCTGACCCGGTAGGAGAACCCCCTAGGAAGAGACAGTGCAAGAGGAAGCACATTGACTCCCCTGAGTCTATCACCTCTGACACTGACTTGGAGGAATCTGAAGGTTCCCCTCGATCCCCCTCTGAGGATGTCTCCTTTGCTGACATCCTTGAGATCCTGAAACAGAGGGGGAACTGGCCAGCCCTTAACCTTTCAGTGGATGAGTCAGTGTACCTTGAGGCGTTCGGCTCTCGCCCTTCTACCTCCTGGGTGTCCCCTCCCTTTGACCCCCTTATGGAAGTGGTGGCAAGGAAGGCATGGACGGCTCCTGATTTAGTGGAACCCACCCCGAGGAGACCGTCTAAGTTTATTACTGCCCCTAGAGATAAAGATTTTTTATCTAAAGGTGTCCCCGTCGATGCCATGGTGGTGGCCACAGCCACTAAGAAGGAATTAGCCAATTCTTTGGTACCTGTCCATCCTCCTAATAAGGAATCTAGGACCATGGACAGGTACGGTAAGCGTATGTTCTCATCAGCGACCTTTTCAATGCGGTCGCTGAACTACTTATGTCACTTCACTCGTCTCCAGAGAGATTTACTCAAGGGTATGAGTGAAGAGGTAAAGGATCCAACAGCTGAGGGGTTCCAAGACAGGATGAACTCTCAGTTGGCAACCCTGAACTCCATCGTTAACTCCTCCATGCGGCTTATCTCATATGCTGTGGATGGGGCGAGTAGAGCCGCAGGCACAGGCGTTGCCTTACGACGTCACGCCTGGATGCGGCTGTGCAACTTTGCGGACCCTTTCAAGGCGTCCTTCACCAATTCCCCCTTTGATGGATCATCCTTGTTTGGTCCTCAGGTGAAGGATACATTGACTAGGTGCGAGGTGGAAGGTAAGGCTCTCTCTGCCATGGGAGTCCGTTTTTCTACCCCTTCTAGGCCTTATCCCAAAGGTCAGAGGGGAGGAAAAATGTGGTTCCTTAAACAAACCCAGGGAGTCACATCTGACGCACAAGGTCGATTCCCCTCTAGAGGCAGAGGGGGGAATAACAATAGACGCCGCCCTAGAGGCAGAGGAGGACCGCAAAGCCAGGGTAACAAAGAAACTTTCTCTGATAAACACTTTCAGCATCCCTGAGGAGCTGCCCGGCTGTCCACCTTCGGAGGCAGTCGGGGGAAGATTATCCCTGTACCCAAAAGCCTGGCTTTCCCTTACACAAGACAAATGGGTACAGTCGATCATATCCGAGGGTTACAAAATTCCCTTTATTCACATTCCATCCCAACCCAAAGGATCCCTTCCAGATGTTCCACCCAGTCTAAGGGAACAAGCAGCACTAGAAATTTCAAAGCTGCTATCAAAAAGAGCTATTCAATCAGTCCCAGCAGACCAGCAAGGATCCGGAATCTACTCCAAATTCTTTTTGGTACCAAAAAAAACAGGGGACTGGAGACCCGTACTGGATCTCAGCAACTTAAACAAGTATGTCAGAAAAACAAAATTCCGGATGGTCACGCTACAGTCCATTCTACCCTTCTTGGGTCAGGACAATTGGATGTGCTCGATAGATCTTCAGGACGCGTACTACCATATCAAGATGAACAGACGCTCCAGGAGATTTCTCCGCTTCAGGCTGGAAGCCAGTCACTACCAGTTCAGAGCCCCGCCCTTTGGTCTCACTATAGCCCCCCGAGTGTTTACCAAATGCATGGCAGTGGTCGCGGCTCACTTGAGATGTCAAGGATTCCAGGTGTTTCCATATTTAGACGACTGGCTCCTTACTGCCACCACCAGACATCAACTACTTCTATCCAGAGACCACTGTCCAAACTTGCCAAGCTGTAGGCATTTCAATAAATTTCGAAAAGTCTGCCATGTCGGCTTGTCAATCTATTACCTTTATAGACACCACATTAGACACACTCAATCTTTCAGCTTGACTTACAGAGCAGAGAGTGTCAGACATCCGCATACAAGTTTACCTTCTCTTACAATGCAACAAAGTCAAAGCCAGACTAGTTTTGAAGGTGTTAGGACTCATGGCAGCAGCTGTCCCCCTTCTTCCCTTAGCTCGCTTCCACATGAGGATCCTCCAATGGATGCTGTTTACTCAATGGTCCTTCCAACAGCTCCCGATGTCCCACACCATATTGATAACTCAATCATGCAAGAATCAATTGTCTTGGTGGATCACATCACCTCAGGTTCTCCAAGGAAGACCCTTCACTCACCCCCCCCCCCAGTCACCACGTTGACAACAGACGCCTCCCTGATCGGGTGGGGGGGGACATTATCAGGGCAGGACAGTCCAGGGCACGTGGCAACCTTTCGAGTGCCACTTGCACATAAATGTCTTAGAGATGAGAGCAGTGCTTTTAGCGTTGCAAGCCCTTCACGACTCTCTTCCCACGGACAACATGTCCGTAGTGTGGTACATCAACAAACAAGGCGGAACCAGATCATACCCCTTATGTCGAGAGGCACTCAGACTTTGGCAATGGACGATCTCTTCTCAGCATTTTCTGGTAGCAACGCACATTCCCGGGAAGTCCAATGTGATTGCAGACAAGTTGAGCAGAGCAATTCTCATGCCCCACGAGTGGTCTCTGAAGAAATCAGTACTGGAAGAAGTGTTCCAATGATGGGGCCAGCCCTGCTACGATCTTTTTGCTATTCCCCAAAACAGCAAGTGTCACGACTTCTTCACTCTCTTCCCGTTACCAGGCCATCCCACCAGAGACGCTCTAGTCCATGATTGGCCCCGGGGACTTCTGTATGCCTTTCCCCCTTTTCCACTGATAACTCAACTAATTCAGAAAGCAATTGCCTTGAGAGTGACAATGATCCTCATTGCCCTTTACTGGCCTCGACAGATATGGTTTCCGTTCCTTCATCGTTACCTTTTGGAGCAGCCTTGGCATCTGGACCCAGTGCCAGATCTGTTGACCCACCAATCGGGCTAGCTGCACCAATCTCTTCATTCTCTCAACCTCACAGCGTGATTTCTCTGATTCCGACCTTAGCCAGGCTTCCCTTAATATCTCGCTCGGTCCGAGATATCTTGATAGCCTCTCATAAATCTTCTACCCGGAAGATTTACAATAGCAAATGGAAACATTTCTCCTTTTGGGCATCATCAAAAATATAGATCCCTTTACTGCACCTATCCAGTCTATTCTAGACTTTCTAGCAGAACTCTTTCATTCAGGCTCTTCTTCATCTACCATTAGAGTTCAGTTGGCTGCTATATCTAATTATCATGTAAGTGTCTCGGAGTCTAGCATTATGGCTCACAAGCTCTGCAAAGCCTTTTTAAGGGGCATTTTTCTTCTCAAACCTCCAATCAAAGATCCCCCGCCTCAATGGGACTTGAACTTGGTTCTGGCATCCTTAATCCTTCCCCCTTTCGAACCAGCGGCTTCATGTTCTCTGAAGTTGCTTTCATGGAAGACACTTTTTGTAGTAGCCATAACTTCAGCAAGAAGGGTATCTGAACTCCATGCTCTGTGCAGTCGCCCTCCTTACTTAGTGTTTCACAAAGATAGGGTATCCCTCCATACTAATCCATCCTTTTTACGTAAGGTTTCCTCTCAAACAAACCTAAACCAAACGATTGATCTCCCCGTCTTTTTCCCTAACTATTCCAACAGGTCGGAACAAAAGCTACATTTTCTGGATGTTCACCGCCAACTTAGATATTATTTAGACAGGACTAAACAATTCAGGAAATCTGAGCAGCTATTTCTATCATATGCGGAAGGGAAATTGGGCCTTCCAGTTACTAAAGTTTCCCTTTCTAGATGGCTCACCTCTACTATTACCTCCATCTATGAGATCAGACAACACAAACTACCTTCAAGACCTAGAGCTCATTCAACTAGGGCATTAGCTACATCCGTAGCTTTTCGGGACAGGCTGCCAATAGATTCCATTTGTGCAGCAGCCACTTGGGCTTCTCCTCATACCTTCATTTCACATTACAAATTGGACATGGTCTCCAGAAACCGTGCCAACTTTGGTTCCACTGTTCTCAAGAGTCTGTTCCGATAAGCCACCCGGGATAAGGTGCTAGGGACGCGGTCCCATCCAGCAAGAATGAAGGCGAGATAGACAACTTAACATTAAGAAGTTATGTACCTACCATAACGTTCCATGTTAGTTGTCTTCTTCTCGCCTTCTTTCTTGCGTCCCACCCTCCTTCCCCCAAACCTGGACAGACCGATAGGAATTCATTTTTTGTGATCTTCCTCTGGAAGAATTTCATTCCCACACGTTCTACAACCTCTATTTCCCCTTTTGTTAGGTCTGTGATTCCTTACACTCTGGTTTGTATAGAGGTGGGTTACCCTTCTCCATGCTATGGAGACTAGACTTGCTTGGTCTAGCTATCAAACGAGATCTGAGTAGTTACCGCCTAGCATTGTGGGATATAGGGGAGCCACGAGCCGGTGGAATTAGCTCTTGAGCTTTAGTATTGGCCGAGTCGGAGCTGAGGATCGGCTCCGAACCCATCCAGCAAGAAAGAAGGCGAGAAGAAGACAACTAACATGGAACGTTATGGTAGGTACATAACTTCTTATTTTAGAGGGTTTGATATCTCATATTTCATGCTATCCAAGAGGTATCCCAGGATATTATCAGGGCCCTATGATGTAGTATTCTTTGCCTTGAAGAGTGCATTGAAGTCTTGTTTGCTAGTGATAGCCAAGAGTATTATGGTCAGGGGTGTCACCTGGGAGGTATTGACGGGAAGAAGGGGTGAAATTGTGATTAAATTTATCAGCCATCAGATTTGCTGTATCCTGTGATTCCTTTTAAGTAGTACCTTTGAGGTTGTGGACAAAGCTGATGGAGGCCTTGTGTTTATCCTTTGTCTTTGAGGATATTTCAAATTTGGCTTTGGTGGGCTTGATAAGATTTCTGAGTTGATTAATTAGTTTGAGGGGTTTGTCACCTTGCTGGATATTGCACTTCCTAGTTTTGGCCATGTTTTTTCTCCTTTTGTCATACAACTCGTTAATATCGTGATTCCGCCAGGTGGGCTTGTTATTTGAGTTAGTTAGCTTATTCTTGTGGGTACAGCTACCTCAGTGCAGCTGTTTACATGATGGTATAGGGATTCTGTAAACAATTCCATACTGGTAACAGAGTTCACATGGTTTGGGGGAATGGAAATTTCACCATTGTATAAGTCATTAGTTGGAGGTTTGCTTTGGAATAATTCCTAAATGTTTGAGGGTTAAATGGCATCCACTTGTGACAAGTGTCTGGACAGGTACATACCAAAAGGGGCATATTATACTCAGTGATTGGCCTAATAAGTGCCAAGTAGAGCGGAACAATTATGTGCTTGGATCTTAATGATATACCTTTAGATATAAGCTGTACAACGAAAAAGGATTTCCTTACAATAGTGAATACGTGGTGATCAAGGGACAGCTCATTGTTGACATAGGTTCCCAGATGAGACTAGTTAGGCTTATGTGTATATAATTGCCTCAGTCCAGTGACGTCTCATTTTCATGCAAGGGAATGTCTGCTGCAGTCTTTCATTCTTCCAGCACAAAACCTATTTTGAGATTGGTATTGAATAGCCTTTGTAGGGGGTTTGACATATCAGGTTCAGACTAACCGGTAGGCAGCCTAGTGTGTTCTCCAGTCTCAACAGACATTATGTTCTTGGCCTTAGGTAGTAACTTCAGAAATTATTGAGAGATTTGAGGGGGTTATAGATGCAGCTATTTGATGCGAGAATATTGGAAGATTGGGGAGGGGATGAAGATCAATCTGAATTAGTTGGCCAGTGGATTGTCAATATGTGACATCATTTATTATTAGCTCACTGTAGAGACAGTCATTGTTTGAGATTTCTAGCACAGTTAAAAAATGCTTTGTGGTTATTTTTCACCTGGGTTTATATTTTTACCTCATATTAGGCTTTGGTTTAGCAAGAATGTGTTTTGGCTTTCTGACAGTTACATTTATTTTTGCATGCAATGAGTATTTTTTTTTTTTATTGTGCTGCCCATAGGGCTTTATTTTTAAATTGAGTGTTGTATTTATTTCTGAGGGGGGTAGATGTGTTTATCAACTATTTAAATATGCATAAAGCTTGACAGTAAATTATTCTGTACAGTGGAAGTTTGAAACAGGCTTTGTAGATGAACCCCATCCCCAACTAATGCCCTGTACCCAGCATAGTCAAAAAACAGCACTACTCAGATATGTGCACACAAGATCACTTACACTAACTTACAATGAGGCTGAGAATGGTGTAATAATTGTTTCAACATTTTTCACAATCAAACATGAGTGTCATTTGTTCTTTCAGCACGTAACAACATAGAGCTATACATAAAGTTACTATGTTTTCATTTTGTGGGAGGGTACGGAAGCAGCCTGCATTTGCAGATATGCTTTTTGTCTTTAGAAGCTGTTGTCTTCTCAACATATTGGGTGGTATCATGTCAGCTTTGAACATTAAGCTTTGGGCAAAACTTATTTCTTCCTTGAATTTCTTTTCATTTCTTTCCATTAATTTTGTTCATAATATTACTGGATCATAAGAATAGAAAAACTCCAAAAAGCACCTTAGAACATGTACAGTTCCATTGGTTCTGGGGCCTAGGGTAATTTTCTTGCTTTAACCAAGTTCCTTGCAGCAAAGGCTTGAGATTCACACATAGGGTAGTAAGGATGTAAATTTCAACTGCTTTAGTTTTTACTTGTTTGACTGCCATGGGTACATCTTCATTTATTGTTTGTGGCAGTATGACTGAGCCCAGCTAAAAATGTATTTGTTGTTGGGAATGTAAGGTTTGCTATTCCAAAAGGCTTAGTGTGAGTGTAGTCCGTAGGAGTGAAAAGCTATTGCCAGGTGACCCATGCGGGTGGAAGGGAGGTAGTTGTGGCTCATAGCTTGGGTGTTGCCTAGGTTGAGCTCTATATGTTGTACTTAGAGTGCACAACACTGCGGAGCATGTGTTGCCTAGAGCCTGCCGGTCCTTTAGTTAGCAGCACTACTGGAGCGCTAATGAGCCACTACAGGGGTTAGGGGAAGAAGAGTAATCTTGGGAAGGGCAAACTGATCTGTCCTAGTGTGAATGGAAAGGTATTTTGTTTTTTGACTTACAGAAGATGAACCTTTGGAATGAAATGTTCAGGCATCATGTAAGTAATTACTATCCTGACATATACTTGCCAGTGATCTGTTCAGAGATCAGCAATATGAAGGGAATAGTCAACAGTGTTAATGTGGGTGTGGCTTGTGGAGGGGGCAGCAGTCTGGGAGCTGTAAGTACAAATTTGAAAATCCTGGCTACACCCCTGGCCTGGAGCCTAGCATTTCGGACCTGTTGTCTGCTCCGACATCCTTGGTGCTGTCTGAGATGTCTGGGAACCGAAGCTCTCAGGTCGGGTCTGGAGGAAATGCTTTGACCCAAGACTTTTCGATTCTGAGCTTGCCTCTCTGGGCCTCAGTGCGGGCGAGCTCAGCTCCTACGTCAGTTTCAGATCCGTCCCCCTAGGTTTTGGGGATCTCCTCTGTTTGCTTGGAACCAGAGGTGTCCTCGGATGGGGGGGGGGGGCTTTTGAGCTAATGAGTGTGCTGTCTTCCCATACAGCTCTACACAAAGGTTCTGGCATTCTTTCTCCTCAAGCACCTGCTTCTGTCTCGGCACCTCCCCAGCCACAGGACAGCGGAGATTCTGGGCCTCAGGGTGTACCCCATTGGGCGAACCTCACTCTTCCGAGACCTCTCCAGAATACCCTTCTGAGGAAGCTCCCTGGAAGAGACTCTGCAAGAGGAAGCACCTGGACTCCCCAGACGAGTCAATCACCTCAGACACTGACCTCAAGGAGTCAGAAGGGTCCCCATGGTCACCCTCTGAGGATATCTCCTTTGTGGATGCACTTGTGTCACTTTGCGGAACCTTTCAAGTCCACCTTTGTCAATGCCCCTTTCGATGGTTCCTCACTTTTTGGACCCCAAGTGAAAGAGACACTCACCAGATGCGAGCAGGAAGGGAAAACTCTATCTGCCATTGGAGTACATTTTTCCGTACCTTCTAGACCCTACCCCAAAGGTCAGAAGGGGGGAAAAATGTGGTTCAGGAAATCCCAGCTAGTTTTTCAAGACGCATGAGGTGAATTCTCCCCCAGGGGCAGAGGGGGAAATAATAATGGCAGACGCCGTCCACGCAGCAGAGGGGATCCGCAAAACCAGGGTGATCGTGATTCCTTTCACAGCCGACCCTTCCAGTGCTTCTGAAAGGAGGCTCGTCTGCCCTCCTCTGGAGGCAGTCGGGTGTCGGTTGTCTTTGTACCCAGAAGCCTGGTGAGAGATCACGAGACAAGTGGGTACAAAACATAATATCCAGAGGTTACTCCTTTCCCGTTTGACTTCCCATTTCAAATGTCAAAAACATCCCAGACGTTCCACCCAGTGAAAGGAAACAAGCAACTAGAGAGATTCAAAAGTTGCTGTGCAAAGGAGTCATCCAGAGTCCCCACAGGCCAAATAAGATCAGGAACTTACTCAAGATTCTTTGTAGTGCCAAAAATAACAGGGGACTGGAGACCCATCTTGGATCTCAGCAAACTAAACAAATCTGTAAAGAAGATCAAGTTCTGGATGGTGACGCTGTAGTCAGTTCTTCCCTTCTTAGGGAAAGGGAATTGGAAGTGCTCGATAGACCTCCAGGATGCGTACTACCACATCAAAATGGACAGGCCATCACGGAGTCGTTTGCGCTTCCGGCTGGGAGCTAGTCATTGCCAATTTCGAGCTCTGTCCTTTGGTCTCACTACAGCCCCCAGTGTGTTCACCAAATGCATGGCAGTAGTCACAGCTCACTTGAGGCAGCTAGGATTCCAAGTGTTTCCATACCTAGACGACTGGCTCCTGACTGCCACTACCAGGCATCTAATACAGCAGGTAAGAGATGCCACATTGCACCTTTGCTCCCACTTAGGGATAACTATAAATTCAGAAAAATCTGCCTTGTTGCCATCTCAGCATATTAACCTTTATAGGAGCAGATCTTGACACAGTCTCCATGATGGCAAAGCTACCCATGGAAAGAGTATGTCTGCTCAGACAACAAATGTTCAGTCTTCTGCCAAAGACCAAATTAAAGGTGAAAAGTCCTAGGAACCATGGCAGCAGCGATAACCCTGGTCCCCCTAACTCATATGCATATGAGAATTCTTCAGTGGCTCCTTTTTTCTCAGTGGTCGTTCCAAGAACTTCCCATGTCTCACCAGATCAGGATTTACAGAGTCATGCAAGAAGGATCTACGAAGGTGGCTTTTCTCCAGTCACGTGACTTTAGGTCAACTTTTTATCCCACAACAGCCTGTGGCAACAATGACCACGGATGCCTCCCAGATAGGGTGGGTGGGGCATTATCTGGGGAGGATGGTCCAAGGCACCTGGCAAGAACACAAGGCCCATTTGCACATCAATGTCCTAGTTGAGACCAGTGCTCTTGGCATTGCAAGCACTTCAGGACTCTCTTCCGCTAGAGACAATTGCAATTCAGACAGATAACATGTCGGTGGTCTGGTACATAAACAAGCAAGTAGGAACCAGGTCCCTACCCCCTTTGCCAAGAAGCGTTCAGAGTATGGCAATGGGCAACCTCTTCCCAACGTTTTCTGGTAGCAACACATATCCTGGGGAAATCCAGTGTGATAGCAGGCAGGCTCAGCAGAGCGATATTAGTGCCTCACGACTGGTCCCAAAAACAAGAAGTAGCAGAAAGGATATTCCAAAAATGAGGCTAGCCTTGCTGCGACCTCTTTGCCACTCCCATGAATACCAAATGCAGCAGCTACCTTGCCCTGATTCCTCCTCCGAGGGAGTCACCAAGGAACACACTTGTTCACGATTGACCATGGGGACTACTTCATGCATTTCCCTTTTTTCCTCTAATACCCAGAGTCATTCAGAAAGCAAAGTTGTTGGGAAGCAAATTAATTCTCATTGCCCCATACTGGCCTCATCAGATTTGGTTCCCCTTTCTCTGGCCTCATCTTCAGGAGGAGCCGTGGGTTCTGGACCCAGTTCCAGACCTTCTGACTCATACGTCCAGAACACCCCACCCCTCCCTCTAAACTCTCAAGTTGACAGCATGGCTGCTCCAGTTCCAAGTTTAGTCAGGCTTCATAATTTCATGCTGGCAGTGAAACATATTCTAATATTTTCACACAAGGCCTCAACCAGGAAGATATACCTCAGTAAATGGAAGAGGTTTTTGTAATGGGCTTCAACCAAACACATTGATCCCTTCTCTGCTCTAATCAGTTCTATTCTTGAGTTCCTGGCAGAGCTATTTCATCAAGGTTCGGCTGCAGCTACTATAGAAGTCCAACTAGCCACAACTTCTAGTTTTCATATAGGTGATTTGACTCCTAACTTGATGTCACACAGATTGTGCAAAGCATTTTTAAAAGGCACTTGTTTGTTAAGATCTCCCATCAAAGATTCCCTATCACCATGGGATTTGAATTTTGTCTTATCACACCTAATTCTGCCTCCTTTTGAGCCGGCATCAACATGTAATCTCAAGTTTCTGTCATGGAAAACAATTTTATTGGTGGTCATTACTTCTGCAAGTAGAGTCTCAGAACTACAAGCCTTATCCATCAAACCTCCTTATATGATCTTCCATAAGGATAGAGTATCTCTTCTGACTAATCCATCCTTTTTACCTAAAGTATGCTCTCAAGTTAATCTAAATCAATCTATTGAGCTGTCAGTGTTTTTTCCTAATCATGGCAACAAGGCAGAATACAAGCTCCACCAATTAGATGTCCATAGACAACTACACTTTTATTTACACAGAACCAAAGATTTTTAGGAAATCAGATCAGCTGTTTATCTCCTTTTCAGAAGCAAAAAATGGCATGCCTGTTTCAAAGGTCACACTCTCAAATTGGCTTTTAGGCTGTATCACCTTTATCTATACTACTAATAACAGATATCTACCCTTTATAATCAAGGGACACTCCACAAGGGCCATAGCAACATCATCTGCTTATCTAGCTAGACTATCACTGGACAGCATTTGTGCCGCTGCTATGTGGGCAAGGCCCCATACCTTTATCACTGTTTGCAAAGTAGATTTGGCCTCCAGGGACAGGGCCTCCTTTGGTTCCACTGTCCTGAAGAATGTACTCCCATGAGCCACCCAGGGAATGTGGTGTAGGGACGCTGTCCCAACCAGTAAGAATGAAGGCGAGATAGGACAAGATGACATAAAGAAGTTATGTACTCACCATAACGTTCCATGTTTGTTGTCCGTCTCACCTTCATTCTTACTTCCCTCCCACCTTCTCCCAGCCCAAAGCTTCTGGAGGACTTAGAGGTTTTATTTCCTTTGGCAAGGAAGTTCTCTCATTTCTTTCTTATCTGTATATTCTGCAGAATGTTATACATATAGACTCATTACTTTGGTTATCAGCAAACAAGATCTGGGGAACTACGCCAGTGCATGATGGGATAGGGATTCAGCCATAAGCCAAGTGGAAGACTTCGAGCTTTAGTATACGGCCTAGTTGGAACCGATAATCGGTTCCAAACCCAACTAGTAAGAATGAAGGAGAGTGGACAACAAACATGGAACGTTATGATGAGTACATACCTTCTTTTTTGCCTCCCCAGCAGCCTTAGTACTTTCATGCTTTTAATATAATATTACACACTTTATTTAAAGTAGCCAGTGCACTCTTTTCCTTGGTGCTAAAAGCTAATGTTTACTGAAAAGCATGCACACTGTTTACACATCTGGGAGGGGAACAGAGTTAAGAAATAACTGATATCAGTTAGTGTAAATGAGATGACTGTAACATGCGCTGTAGCATGTATAGCATGTATACCTGTTATTTTATTTATTCGTTCATTTATTTATTTGTTGACATTTGGTGACCAGGAAAGTCAGACTGGGTCAGAAACCCATTTTCAGTGGAGGCGTGGGGAGAAAAGCTCCAGCAGTTACAATAAAAAGACAGAGAGTAGTTAAACATATGTAATCAAATTAAAGGCAAATTATAAACTTATCCATATTTGTAGGATGCACATTAGATGGCAGAGAAAGTCATATAATTATTTACATTAGGATATTTTTACAAGCTATTTATACAAAATATATAGTAGTCATACATAAAAAAGAGGTGATAGCTTGAAAAGAGCACATCAAGTCATTAATAGGGTAGAGATAAAAGAAATAGTGGAAAGATAAGTTATTAGAGATTGATATGCGTTACACTGAGGAAAATACTTCTCAATTTCTGTTTATGGGATGCTGTACTGTAAGTTGAGGGTTTTGTGAGATAAGCAGAGAAAGGATTTAATTTGACAGGATGTTAGAGTGAGGGTGAATATGAGTGAAGAGAAGGAAGGAGAAGGACATATTAGGTGGGTTGGGGGGTTGGATGTTAGTTGTTGGGCATGGGCAGGTCCAGGAATTGTAGAGGTAGTTTTTTAGTGTGACTTTGAACTTTGTGCAATTTTCTATTCAGGTGATATTTTGTGGTAGGTTGTTCCAAAGTCTAGCTGTTGCATAAGAAGAGACTCTCACCTGCTCTTTTGTTATGTTTGTGTATGTCTATGAGTTGTCTGTTGGCAGAACGGAGGATTCTGGTGGGAGTATACGTTTGCTGGGTGGATTTTAGGGCTGGACAGTTATCTGGTTGTGTTATTAGTTTTTGTACAATTGAGAGTTGTAAGTAGTCAAGATTGTGGGGGAATTCTAGCCATTTTAGCTTCTTTAATGTATTGCAATGGTGAGTGTGATTTGGTGAGTCAGTGGCAAATTTAGCAGTTTTATAAAAACAAGACTGGAATTTAGTTTTTTGAGAGGTGTGTAGATTTGTAAAAATGGGTGCACCATAGAGTAAAGAGGAGATCTGGTAGGTATTATCAGGTAGGTATTAGCTAGTGATTTGTTTGGTGTCAGGCTCCATAAAGTTTATATGTCTATACAATGTTCCTAGTTTGAAATGAGTGTTTTTATGGCATTAAGTACCTGTTGATAAATGTGAGTTTGTTTTCTATGGTGATACCCAAAAGTTTGGCACTAGTTAAAATTTCAATTTTAGTTTTGTTACAGGAGTAGATTATGAAATCAGATGTGTTAGTTTTAGGAGAAAAAAGTAAAAGCTTAGTTTTGTTAGGGTTTAGCAATAGCTGTGCATCGGGGGTCTATATCACATTGTCGAAAACTGACAATGTTGAATGGCAAAAATATCGAAAGTGCCGTTCATTGAAACTGTTCTTGTGGGGGGCTGTGCCCCCCCCCCCCCGCTAATTATATATACCAACTTCGAGATTGCACTACAGTGAGGAAAAGTGAGGAAAGGGCAAATTTACTGATCCTCACTGTACTGCAATCCCACAAGAACAGTTTCAATGAACGGCACTTTCAATATTTTAGCCGTTCGACATTGTCAGTTTTCAACAATGTGATAGGAACCTGTGCATCTGTTAACCATGATTCCATTGTGGTGAATGCAGTTTGTGTTTTTTGCAGCAGGTCAGACATATTGCAAGAGGAGGATATGATTGTGGAATCATCAGCGAATTAGATTAGTGTGCTGTGATGGCAGGCAGTGTGTAGGTTATTTATAAATATACTGAATAGGGGTCTTAGAAGGGACCTCTGTGGGACTCCGAATTTTTTTTTGTTTGGTATTGAGATAGGCAGTCCTGCCACTTTACGCATTGTTGCGTATTGGGTAGATAACTATTAAACCATTTCTTGGAGGGTGACGTATAGCCTAGTGCTGATAGTTTCTGAAGTAATTTGTTGTGTGAGACTGTGTCGATGGCCTTTGACAAATCTAGTAGTACTATGGAAGTGTGTAGGTTGGAATCCCTAGCTTTGTTGACTTTATCAGTGAAAGAGATGACAGCTGCTGTTGTGCTATGACTAGGCCTGACACCATGTTGGGTGGATGCAAGGAAATTATGGGTAAGATGGTTTAACAGTTGTATATGTATGCATCTTTCAAGCAGTTTGGATAGTGAGGAAAGTATAGAGATGGGTCTTTAGTTAGTAAGCTCATTAGATTTACCTCCTTTGTGTAGGGGGGTTATGACTTATTTTATTTTTTCAACAGATTTGGGACATATGATTCTGAACTAGATCACAGATGTGATTTTAGATTAGTTAATGCCTGGGGTGCAGCCTTCATTTGGGAGCAACTACTCCTGTCTGGAGGGGTTAAACATTTTTTGAAAATGTACAGAATTTTTCATACTTGCTATAAGATAAAAGGGAGTGAGGATTCTGAAAATCTGTGTAGTTTTTTCATTGAAGCAAAAATTCCTGAATATGTGACAGCTTCAAATGAATAAGAAGCAAATACGTACGAGATCAGTGAGCTAAACATGAATGTGTGCTTCTAAGCTAAAAATTGGAAATGTACATTAAGATGACTGTTGTGTGTAATAGGCGGGAGTGATAGCATTCTATCATAATAGCTACTGTATCCGTATTATCATGAAATGTAAATGCCCTTACAGGTGTAGACAAAAAAATAAAGAGTATTGAATTATATTAAGAAGTGTGGGGTGCAAATAGAAGTGTTGCTAGAGACACATTTGAATAAAAATGAGTATGTGAATTTACAAAGAAAGGATTTCAGGATGCATATTAGTTGTCCCTACACCTCTTTCCAACAGCTCTTTCAAGTTGGAACCCCTACTGTTAATGAATCTCAGGCTTGGACCCAATACTTCTTTTAAGTCTGAAAGAAATACACTGTCCCATACTGTATGGATAATGTTCTTAATTTTCATACTTGAATCGTTATACTCCAGCACCATTGCCATAGAGTTGGTAGTAGTAAGTGTATCAGTCTCAATGGTATTAGATGAACCAACACTTTTACTTGAAGCCAAGAGAATAGGTCTAAAATTACTGCTTCTTCTCACTTTGACATCCTTACTTAACTTAGTCAGTAAATCCATTGGATACCCTGTATTTGTGAACATGTCAATAAGCTTCAGCAGTTCAAATTTAAAACAGTCATCCTGACTAATAAGCCTTGACATTCAAATCATTTGACCCTTCACCACATTTTTCTTTTGAAACTGAGGGTGGCAACTCTCATAATGTAAAAAAGAGTTGCTGTATGTTTTTTTACGGTAAATGTTCAAATGTGTATGGTCATTGTCTTTGTACAAAAGAATATCCAAAAATTCAATCCTATCTCTGGCCATGTGACTTGTACATTTTAGAAAAGTGGTCGTGTTAATCAAATAACCAATAAAATCTTTCAACTCTTGTTTTGAGCCCTTCCACAAAATCAGTATGTCATCCAGGTACCTTAAGTATGTCATGATCTTTGACATATAGACAGAATTAAACACGCGTTGCTGTTCCCATTCTGCCAAAACCAGGTTAGCATAGATGGGTGTACATCTGGCATCCATCGCAACCCCGTTCGTCTGCTTGTAGTATTCCCCATCAAACTAGATGAAATTATTGGATAATACCAGTTCTAACAAATCCACAAGCAGGCCTCTTTTTACATGGTGTAAATCACTGTACTTAGCCAGACTGTTGTTAAAACTATCAATTACAGTATGGTGGGGGATCACCGAAAATAAGTTGACTACATCTACAGTCATAAACCAAAAGTCGTCATCACAATTTAAATTCCTGATATTATCAAGGCAATGCCAAGAGTCCCTTAAAATGTGCGGAACATTGTTCAACACATTTTTTACAAGTTATGTTTATATATGACGCTAGTGGTTCCATTTTGGAGCCCTTAGCAGCTACAGTGGGCCTAAATGGTGGAAAATTTACATGTTTATGAATTTTGGGGATACCAAAAATAGAGGGAATAATGGGGTTCTCCACTGTAAGATATTTAAACTCCTCATTAGAAATCATCCCATCGCACATAAATTCATATAACTGCCAATCAATTTTAGCATAGGCCTTATGTACATCAAACCTAGAAACCCTCTCATAAATTTCCGTATCATTTAATAGTACTTACATTTTACAGGCATAGTCTGTGTTGGTCATGATGATTACCCCACTCTCCCCACCCCACCCTTGTCTGGTTTCATAACTCTGTACTGGTTGGTGTGTGTGAGCTGTCTCAAACAAAATTTTTCAGCACTGGATAAATTTTGTTTAGACATTTTTTCATATTGCAGACATCTCCTAATTTGGGCTTCTCACAACCATTCAAATATCATAACTGTTGGATTGTGCGGTGGAATGAACACACTAGCTCTCTTAAAACTCAAGTAGTTACAGTCATTGCCAGGCTTTGGATTATTTACAAAAATTAACTGTAAGTTGAGAATCCTAGAATACAGCTTAAGACTCATTAATAGTCTCCCAAACTCATATCTGTGGGTGGGAACAAAAGAAAAAACTTTTTACAACAAGCTGACATAATATTCAGTAATCGTTAGATATGAAAAATTATAAATTGTAAAATCTTTGTCACCGTCCTGTTTACAACATATTGCATTGTCCAAACGTTTGTCATCATAATGTTCAGATTCAACAGCAGAATTGTTCAAAATAGGGATGCCAGGATCAATACTGTCATCCAACAACTCATCATATACACTGCCAAGGTCTAATTGTTGAAGTTCGATTGGTGGTTGTGCCCACTGATTGTGGCGACCTTGGAATGAACCCCCCATCTCCCCCTCTGTTGATATGTGTGCCCTCTTATAGGTGTCGTGTTTGTACGATTCTGATACTGGGCACGGTTTCTTAAACAGTCTGAACACCCCAGTGGGGGTGGGTTGTCTAAAAAAATGTTCATTGTCCTCACAAGTGTCAGTCTATACCACATTAAGCTCCTCTTCAGGAACTCTGTTTGCCTTGTTATTATCAATCAAACAATCAGTGGCACAACTACCAATTGAACTTCAACAATTAGACCTATGACTTTTTTTTTTACATCATTCCCTTGCTTTTTGTTTCTCAAGTTACAATCAAAGTCCCTTACTATAATAATGTCTATACTAATAGCAATGTAATTCAGTATTAAGGCAAACATATCTTCTCTTTCTTTACTAGTTGCATATGCGTATAATGCACTTGTTCTATGGACAGTATCTCTCCATCTAACATAAATAACTATGCCCTATGCATTAAAATGATAGTGATATCAAGCACCTTAACTGTCTGTTTCATATGCATTTCTATTCTCAGCCATAAATCTAGTCCTAACTTACAGTATATCTCATTACCCCGCAGACATTCTGTTTTAAATCTTTCTTCTTTAATTAACTATCTTGTATCTTCTAGTATAATGAATGATATCACTCACATTTTTTACACCAGTCTGTAATAACTAGTCTTCTAAGTATACTCTTAAAAAAGTTAACATTGAGTCTAATATCCTGCAATTACCGTTCTTTCTGTTTAGAGAAATGTAAGGGAAAGAATAAAACCTTCATCCTTTTCCTTTCTTCTTTGCCTTTGTTTAATCCAGTAATTTTGTTTCTCTTTCTCTCTCTCTCACCTATAGAAGTTTTTTTAACAGCATATTCCAGGTAATATCTTCTTTGTCATTAACTTCAGTACCGTCTTCTGTATTTCAGTCTTGTTTTTTGTGTGTCATTTTTTTTCTTTCTTTTTTGCCTTTGTTTAATCCAGTAATTTTGTTTCTCTTTCTCTCACCTGTAGAAGTTTTTTAACAGCATATTCCAGGTAATATCTTCTTTGTCGTTAACTTCAGTACAATCTTCTGTTTTTCAGTCTTGTTTTTTTGTGTGTCATACTTTTATAGTTATTTTTTTTTTACTGTTTCTCTGCATTTTTTCCTACATGATTTTGTCCTTTTTCTTCTTCACTTACTACTTCCATATCCCCTTGAATATGTTCAGACACAGTAGCTTCATGTATTTTTACTATTCCCTCTCTGCAGTCCTTCCACTTATGACCTACCTTATTGCATTTATAACATTTTAACTCACATTTCTTTGCATCATGACCTGTCGCACCACATATAAAACATTTCCTTTTTGTGCGATTAATAATTAAACAATCTGATTTTCCATGGTACAAACAAGTCTTGGGTTGACTCCAGTATTTATCAACACCTTTTTGACCATTTATATTTATGATACTAGGGATATGAACAATTTTATCATTTTCCATTTTAGTAAAACATTGCAATCCTTAATACTTAATTGTCGAAAACTTTAGAAATTTCCAATGTGTCTGTACATATGCTATTTAAATGTCTTTTCAAAGTCTCTTTTTCAATTTCTGTTCTAAATTGAACATGAATTTTCTTAGCCTCTCTGAGAAAAGCTTTAACAACATAAGCATTCCACAGAGCACAGTCTTTCCCATTTGTATATTCACTCAAAAACTTTGCCATTGCCTGACTGTTTTCAAAAATTGTATGACAAAAAGTGTCTTTCCTTATATGGTTGAAAGCTCTTACATCTGCTGGAGAAGTTGCTAAAGGTGAAATAACATTGTCCCATACTCGTATCTTTCTGTTTCTTCCTTGGAGAAAATCCTAACATTATAATTTCTTTGTTTTGTAACCATTTATTTTCCTGATGTCCCTTGTTTTGCCTTTTCCTTAACCATATCAGCATAAGTTTTTGTCTTACCATCTCCTATTTTTTGTATCTAAAGTACCTCTTTGTTTTGAATTTTGTCTATTTTATTTCCCCTGTGGTACATCCTTGCTACTCTCATGTCACTTTCCTCACATAATTTCTCTAATAAAACATCTGAACTCTCCTGACTGGAGAGCTGTAATAATACATCACTTATCACGCTGGTTCTTTTCCTGGAGTAGCTGCTGGTAAATCTCTTCTGAATCTGGAAAATGTTTGCCTGCCTTTTCTCCGACTATACACCCTTTGGCTGTTTCAAAAACATCCATAGAAGACTCAGCTGTCTTCCTACTGCCATTCCCCATCACTGAAACGCCACTAGAAGGCATGTATGCCTTCTCTCTCATGTCTTCAACCTCAGACACAGATATAGAAGGCTCAATTACTTTCTTTTCTCTTCTCTCCCGACACATTTTAAGCTGATTTGAAGGCTCAACTGGCTTCATCTGCTTCAGATTGCCTCCAAACAACTCTCTTAATTTCATTGCTGTAACTCCCAGAGTGGAAGCAGGAAGTGCACAGACCAAACACATCCTCCCAGCAACTCAGAAAAAAGTAGTGGTTCTTTATTGGTGATTCATGGATGGCGCAATGGTGCAGCGGTAGTGTTGTCGCTTCACAGCAAGAGGTTCTCCGGTTCAATTGTTGGCTGGGGTGCCTTCTGTGCGGAGTCTGCATGTCCTCCCTGCATTCGTGTGGGTTTCCTCCGGGTGCTCCAGTTTCCTCCCACATTGTAAAGACATGTGTCTGGAGCATTTCTCCCCGGGCCTCCACTGAAAATTGGCTTTGTTCCAAGTTGGACTTTCCCTGTTAACAAATGTTAAATAAAAATAAAATAAAAATAAATATTGAGTACATCATCTTAGTTACATTATTTGCAATGTATGCAATATATGCATTGCTCTCATTAGCTTTCATTTTGCATTTTAACATCATATAACTTTATACATTAATGATTTTAATTATCCCCCCATTCTTTTTACTATAACCATAAGAATATTTTTTTTTCAAAATTTCAGCTAATATCCATTTTCCATTGTATTTTATTTCATTAAATCTTTCATTCATATAACCCACAAAACATAGAATATTTTTTATTAATTTCTTTTGCTTCTTCTGTTCTTTTGCCACCATAATATCCATATTCTATCATATTCATATTTATATTTTTTGCAATTTTATTATCATTAAATATGTTAATTTCATCTAAGTTTTCCCACAATTTTGTAACTCTTATACATTTCAAGAACACATGCTCCGTTGTCTCAGTTTCGCCACAGTAGTTACATATTCTTTCCTGAATTCTTTTATATGGGCATTGCCCTGTCCTGAATCCCCCTGCACAGGAGATGTAGTGCCATAGGATGCACCAGCCTTGCTGCCATAATTGGCCCAGTAGCACGCACCCACTTCTCACTGGCCACCACTGTTAGCTTATCTTACATTTCTTTCCCCAGCAGGAAGCTATCATGAGCCTTTGCTTTGCAAAAAGTTTACCCAGTCAGGTGAAGTACTTAAGGCCCCAATTCCTGAGATATAGGCCCAGCTCCTGCCTGCCCATGAGATACTATGATTGGCAGGTTTAGGGATTTCTTAACAAATAGAATTTCCTCAGTAGCTACCAATTGAAGCCTTGCATTCAGAACAGAACAGGCCTTCCTCAGACAACTCCCACTAAGAACAGGTCCACCAATGTACATTCAGCCCAAGCATACAGTAACCAATAGAAAGCTATGATTATAAGTATAGGAACAATATACCTATAGCATCTAATTGTGAAACATGATTGCTTTCTTTTGTAATGACAATAACGCTTATCTGTCGATGTTTTTTCCTCCGTAAAGGATATAATTCTTAAGATTAAAGAGATTCTTCAAGTTTCGAGCAATAACAGCCTGGATATGTTTTTTCTACATGTTTTTCATTTTTTCCTAATGATTGAAACATTAGACAAGGGAATGCACAGCAGAAAAAGCTGTGTTCCCCTGGATTTACTTGGATGTGTAGACAAGATCAGCTTGTTGGGCAGCCTAGTCTTAATAGCTTTTAGTTTTTCTTATAAAAGCTATTAATTCACAGTTTTTAAGTTGATTCTTACTGTAAGGGGACTTCTTTTTTCACCTGCCTCCGTAGTCATTTCGCTGGCTGCATTTCAGGGTAGCCATCGGTGCAAAATCCCTCTTTGAATTCTTTCATATGGCAAATTTGCTTTAACAGGCAATTTACTTATCATTAATCTCCATATAAACTCTTTGCATTCATACATTTCTTTTACTGTATACAAGCCTGGTTTTAGTAGCACTTCTTTATTCATTATCTAAATTACTTAAATTAATGACCACCCTCTCCCTTCCAAATATACTCTTCTAACAACACAAAAATTGAACCAGTCTCATACTACAAGCTACGTGTCATCACAGTTGACAGTAACATAAAATTTGATAAACATCTGTCAACTACTGTAAAGAAAGTTCAGACAAAACTAGGCTCACTCTGCAGATCATCACCATATCGTATTGACTTCACTAGATAATCTATTGGTAGGACCCATTTACTGTCGCCCCTCTTCTATGCCTCTGCCATTTTCATTAACTTAAAGAAAACTGATCTAACAAGACTATAGGTTTACTATAACAATATTGCTAGATTTGCTAGCAGCTCCCCATATGGAACACATCATTGTAATACCTTACAACATCTAAATTGGTTGAAACTGCCTAACCTCCTTACCCTCACCCACCTGCAACAGCCCACAGAGTAGTATAGCTATCTGAAAAGTGTCCATCTCTCCAAAACCTACTTCAACCCCAATCCAATACAAGGCAACTTGGATCTTCTAACAAACATCTGCTACAAGTTACAAGAGCTAACAACTTCTGTGGTGATTCTATCTACTCCGTTCACATTTCCAGGACATGGAATCTGTCCCCACAACATATACTAGCTACAACTAATCTTCAACAATTTAAATCACTGCTTGCATTCCACCTGTCCAAGAACTGGCTTTGCTGTTGCCTAAACTTGTCCGACCACTGTCTCCACCCTACTCTCCAGAATGCATTCCTTTCTATATACTCAAACTGGCTAGGTAACCCTTTCATCTCCTATTTATATAATTAACCATTAACACAGACATAAAACCTAAGCTGTGTTTAGTTAAATTACATTTTTTTCTCAATTGTGGTTATGTTTCTCTATATATTATGATTTTTCTTTTCGAAAATTGTAACCATTATTATAGCTATATATGTTTTTCTTTTTCTTTGACAATTGTAATTAATATCCTAGCTAAATATATTTTTCTTATCTTCCTGTCCTAACATGTGCTTGTAATAATTTCAACTGTGATTATTATATGTAACTTGTGGGGCTTTCCTCTGGGTCTCCTCTACTATCCCAGTAAACAAACATAATATAACGAACTAACTAAATTAATTAATTAAAATTTTCCATGGATAGACATAATAACATTCCCTCATATTTTCATACCATTCTTTCTGTCTTTTTCCACATTTTCAGTTTTTAATTTCCATAGTAATATCTTATTTTGATGTTCTTTAATCTCATTATTAATAAAAATCTTACTCTTTTTCCTTGTCTTAAACTTGTCCAAACTTTTTCATATTTATATTCCATTATATCGTTCACTATATATCTGTTTTTCTTTTCTTTTAATCCCTTCAGCACTTTATACAGATTAAATGAAGCCACATACATTAAATCCTAAGCCTCCCGCTTTTTCTTGAACGTATACGATTCCTCTTCTCACCGAGTTTAGTCTTGATCCCCATATAAATGAGAATATAATCAGTAACAACTCTTTTTTATATTTGGTTGGGATCACATATACTCCTGCCAAATAGGAAACCTTGCCTAATAAAATAGAATTTATTAAATACACCTTTTTTCTATATGATAATATATACCTCTTCCAAAATCTACACACTTTTCTCAATATTTGTAACAATATCTCCCATTGTATCTCCTGTTTCATATTAATTCCAAATGTTATTCCTAAGATTTCTACTACTTCTTCATTAAACTTAATACCTTCTGTCTCATCCATGATCCAAACCCTTTACTTTTATCTTTATTTATGCTAAACCAAGCATTTGTATGCATTTGATTAATTCCTTAGTTTCTGTTTCCCATCCATTTCGTATCTTTAGTAACTAAAAGTATAGCATCTGCATAAGTAAGAATCACTGGTACATTAATACTCTTCATTATGCTATATCTTGCTATTTCCATATTTTTATTTATTGCGTTTACAATGACATTCATAACTAACATGAATAAAATACTACTTGCTGGACAGCCTTGTCATATGCTACATTGTATTCTTATTTCTTTACTTAACCATCCATTTAGTATTTTTTAATAATATTTTCATATACCAATATAATGACTTTTAATATTTTGTCACTTAGATTATAATCCTTTAATATACATATTTTTTCATAATGTATTCTATCAAATGCTTTGTTTACATCCCCAATCAATACGTTGGCTTCTACTTTTTATTTATAATATCATCTATTACTTCTGTTAACACCCATAATAAATCTTGGTTTACTTTGCCTTTTTTTCCAAAAAAAGTGAGTTCCATCAATCTAGCTATACCTTTAGCTAATCTTTTCCATGCTATTTTCATAAACATTTTATAAGCTGTATTATTTAATACTGTTGATCTCCAGTTCCTAATATCCTCTTTCTTCCATTTAAATTTCCTAGCTTCTATACAGATATCTTTTTCAGTTATCCCTTTTTCTAACCATTCATTTAGAACCTTTACAAAACACAACTTTTGCCAGTGTTTCATATTATGATGCATATGATACTCAATTCCATCTAAGCCCATTACCTTTTCTTATCCAGATCTTTTAAAATGTCATCAACTTCTATTATACTTATATTTCTTTCCATAGTGTCAGTCTTATCTTTACTTCCCATATTTGTTTCTCTTTTATCTCTTTCTTCTTAAGTTAATTTTCATATACTTTCGTAATGCTTCATGGATATTTTTTTTTTTTTGCATCTTTACCTTTTTTCCTTCACTGTTTTCCAATTCTCTTATTACTCTCACATTTTCTTTCTTCATTTTATTCAAATATGGAGCTGCTGCTTCTTTTTTTCCTTGTAAAAAGTACCTCTGCTTATATAACATTTTCTTAATTTTCTCTTGATTCTTTTCATAAATTTTTCTATTTTTCAAAGACATTTCTATTATCTCTTAATATGTCTATGAATACTGTTTGACTTAACATCCTATATTTTTGCTTTTATTTTTTTTCTTTTCCTCATTTGACATTCTAACAAATAAGCTCAGCGTCCCAACCAGGAAGATAAGTGTTCCTGCTGAAGTGTAAAACAAAGATAAACCTTTAGCAGTGTCGCAGGAACACAACGGCTTAACACATTAAATGTGAGAATAATCCACTCGTCCAGAAAGAACAATAGCTCCACTTAAAAACAGGAACGTTCTTTATTTTACGATCAGTGAGCGCTTTCACCCATAGAGGGCTTCATCAGACTGTACAAAGCTAGTTGTGAGGCACAGCCCTTAAATAATCAAGTTAATTAAACAATTTACGCTCAATTAAAAAATTTTTTAAAAAGACAATACTTTCAACATAATGTTAAAAAACATTCACATATTCAAACTTACACTATTGCAAATAGTGTTATTGAATAAATGATTTATCTGTCTAAGAACTGCTTAAGTGTTGCTATTTATCTAAAATAGCGTAGCATACTTTCAAACTATTGCAGTACTAGCTAAAAACACCAGATGGAGGTAAATCTTAAATCATAAAACGCATTGTTTTAGCAGAGCTTAATACTGGGGCTTTTACCATAGGTATAGACTTTAAAAAGTTAACTATGCATTGTTTAGAAGTTTTTTTAAGTATGTTTAAAAAGTGATAATAATAAGTATGCCAATAGATAATTCCATAATTTTAAGATACAAATGTAGATGGATTTATGACAGTATATACATTGACTGAAACTATGGTATCTATTCAATCCATATAATATTTTTCATAAAAATAATGTCAATAGAAAATGTGAACAAACAATAATAGTAAGTGCAATTGATGTAATCCATAGTCATACAACTTCATTGTTATGTTTGAGACATCCACATGTTATGATTCATGGGAATAATATCAGTGAGAATTATGGACAAAAATTATTATAATTATAAACAAAGAATATAACTACAATTAATGCATTCCATGATCATATTGCTTCGTTATCATAGTGTTAACAGTATATTTCACAAAAAATAGTAATATTAATGATTATGAACTTAATAAGTAAAATGAATATTATTACTTTAAAGTTTTTCCTAATCCCTTCTTTTTAAGAAAGGGATAAATATTAATCTTGTCATTCAAGCCTGGGGGGTGATCAGCCTTACAACGAATGATCCATCTAGTTTCATGTTCTAGAGTAGTTGTTTCTATATCACCTCCTCTCAAGGTGTGTATAATGTTTTGTATAACAAAAAATGTGAAGGTATGTTGACTCCCTTTCTTACTAACATGTCTAGCCAAGGCATTCCTTCCATCTCCTATCCTTATCCTGTAATTATGTTCCCTTATTCTCTCTCTTAGCTGTCTGTTTTTCCTATGTAGAAAGCTGTGCAGGCACCGCACTGTGCTAGGTATACAACATTGTCTGTCCTACAGGATGTGCCAGTATGGAAGGTGAAAATATGTCCTGTAGCTGGTAACTTAAACTGTGTATCTGTATTGATATAAGTGCATTGATTGCAACTATTGCAGGGAATAGTGTTGGTGAGATGTGTGGAGTGGTTGCTCGTAAGCTTATGACATAATGTTCTCTTTAAATTGAATTTATTCTTGTAACTAAATCTCGGTTGTTCACCTATTAGGTTACAAATAACATCATCTATTTTTAATAAGTGCCAATGCTTGGCTAGTATCCTCTTAACCTCACCAATATCTTTCGTATAATACAGAGAGAAACTAACTACTCTATTTACTATTCTATGGTTAGCATCATCTTCATCTGTTATGTCTACCCTATTAGAAAAATATGGACGTGCTCTTGTATCCCTTAACCCATGTACTTCCTCAATTGCTTTATTTACATCCGCTACATTGTACGACCTTTCTAATAATCTGTCCTTCAACCCTTCAACCTCATCGAAGAAACCTAACTCAGTGGGATTAAGCCTAGACGCTCTTATCACTTGCCCCTTAATTATATTATCAAAAATGTGCTTTGGATGCATGCTGCTCCTATGTAGTATGGAATTCCTAAAGCACATTTTCCTGTGTATGGAGGTATTTATAATGCCATTACTTAATTTCATTACGTTTACATCCAAAAATGAAATATTTTCCAATGAATATGACATGGTGAACTTTAAGAAGTGGGTCAAGCTATTAATATCCTTCTCAAATTCCAATAAATTATTTATATTTCCTTTCCAAACCAAGAAAAGGTTGTCTACAAATCTCTTATAAAATTCGACATTATTTCTAAAAGAAGGAAGATGGAACAACTTTTCATTCTCCCATTCAGCCATCACTATGTTGGCGTAGCTATTGGCACAGGATGTGCCCATAGCTACGCCATCATTTTGTATATACAAGATCTCATTAAAAATGAAGATATTATTCTCTAGTATAATTTCCAAAAACATGGTTAATAGTTCTATAAATTGATTATCCATGTCTGTGTGTTTTCTAAGATAGTTGGAAATGCTGTTAATGCCTACGTCATTGGGTATGACCGTGAAAAGGCTTTTTACATCCAGGGTTACTAGTAGGAGGTCTTTAACACTATCTTCCTTAGAAAGATACTCATATAATTCTAGGAGAAACTGTTTACTATCTTTAAGGATGTTAACATTGCTCTCCAATACAGTTTTCAAATGTTGTTCCATGAAAAGTGAGAATGGTTCTGTCAACCACCCACGCCCTGAGACAATAGGTCTCATAGGGGGGTTCACTAGCCCTTTATGTATTTTAGGGAGTCCTTTCAAGATAGGAATTAGCGGGTGGTTAACCTTAAGGAACATATAAAAATCTTTTTTGATTAAGTTGCTTCTGATTAAGTCATCTAGGGTATCATAAACTCTGAAAATTCTTGTAATTACATCATTAATATCTAATTTCAAGTAATTACCATCATTTTCCAGCATGTCATTCATATTTTTGATATAATGTTCAGTATTCATGACCACTAATGGTCCTCCCTTATCTGCTGGTACTATCACGATGCTTTCGTCATCTTTTAATTTTTGTAAGGCTTTCCTCTGGTTAAAGGTCAAGTTATTTTTACCATATTTCTTCCCTTGTTCAGATCTTCTATTTGAATAGTACTCATATAAATCATTTTCCACTAATCTTGTATAGGTGTCAATCACTGGGTGTAGGGCGGGAGAATAGGTGCTTACTGGTTTAAATACATTCACCACTCGGTCCCTATCAACTTGTCCAAAGTCAAGTTTTAGTTGTAAGTTTCTTATAAACATCCTCACGTCTATTACAGTGTCAGTGTGTTCGCTCATTCGACTGGGTATAAAGGATAAACCCTTCTCTAGCACTTCTTTCTCATCAGAGCTAAGATTCCTATGTGATAAATTTATAACTAGGGATTCCCTGTCTTTGTCCACATTTTTTTCAGCGTGGGGCCCACTGGATTTGGTTCTGTAAATTTCCTTTTTTGCCTCCCCCTGCTCATCGAGCGAGAACGCCCTCGGAGTAGGGGGGACTGGATAGGGTAAGGGACCTCATGCGATGGAATTAATGCATCATTTTCTTTCACCTGTTCTATTGTCATCACTTTTTTCTTTACTACTGGCATACTTCCATTCTTAGTATTAATATTGTTTACAATACCCTTTACATTAGAATTGAAGACACTGGGAAGATTGTCACTTTGTCTACCGTGCCCTTTTGTGTGTAAAACAGTTGGGTACAAGTTCATATTACTGAGAGACTCTTCAGATGTAGTAACAGTATCCTTATCATGAGTAATATTCACATTCAATCCATTAGTAGTAGGTTCAACAATAGCAACATCCTGTTCTAAATTGACAGTGGTATTATCAACATTTACAATGTCACTATTTACTACTCTTCTTATACTATTGTCTCTCTTTGCAGTCCTAGGCCAAGTGAAGACATGGCCATTTTTAAAGTCCGTAGTATCTCTTTCAATTTTAGTTTTCTTTTGGTTAAAAAGTCTTGTTTCAAAAAGAAACACATTGTCCATCAATCTGTCAAGACCCATTGTTGCTCTTGGTGTTTTATATTTAGCTACAATAGATTTGTGCAAGGCAGTTACTTTTTCCCTTAGCAACTCTTCTTCAGGTCTATGAAAATCTATTAAAAGCTTCATGTAATTGAAGCTTAAATCTATGTTTAATTTTTGCCATTTTAATAGAAGTTCGGGAAAATGGTTACCTGTAGTGGGCATTTTTAAAACACGTAATCCTCTGGGGATGATCCGTTTCTCAATGCATGCTTCGAAATGCTGCCGTTGCAGCTGTAATCTTTTAAGCTTTAGAAAATCTGCCTCGAGTAAATCCAAGTCGTCCGATAACTTTAATAGTTCTTCTGCATTTTCGTTAAGCCCAACATTGTCTTTGTTTGGTTCAAAAAGTAGTAATTTATTATTGCTGCCCTCAATACATTCACGAAACCTCCCCAGCATCCGATCAGGAGAAGAGTTGGTCTCCGGCGTATATGCCAACTCGATGTCATCACAAGCAGCCAAGCAAGCCATAATCACAAGTCGGGACCAAGATAAAAATGTTAAAGTTCAAACAAGCTCAGCGTCCCAACCAGGAAGATAAGTGTTCCTGCTGAAGTGAAAAACAAAGATAAACCTTTAGCAGTGTCGCAGGAACACAACGGCTTAACACATTAAATGTGAGAATAATCCACTCGTCCAGAAAGAACAATAGCTCCACTTAAAAACAGGAACGTTCTTTATTTTACGATCAGTGAGCGCTTTCACCCATAGAGGGCTTCATCAGACTGTACAAAGCTAGTTGTGAGGCACAGCCCTTAAATAATCAAGTTAATTAAACAATTTACGCTCAAAAACAAACAGACAGCTAAGAGAGAGAATAAGGGAACATAATTACAGGATAAGGATAGGAGATGGAAGGAATGCCTTGGCTAGACATGTTAGTAAGAAAGGGAGTCAACATACCTTCACATTTTTTGTTATACAAAACATTATACACACCTTGAGAGGAGGTGATATAGAAACAACTACTCTAGAACATGAAACTAGATGGATCATTCGTTGTAAGGCTGATCACCCCCCAGGCTTGAATGACAAGATTAATATTTATCCCTTTCTTAAAAAGAAGGGATTAGGAAAAACTTTAAAGTAATAATATTCATTTTACTTATTAAGTTCATAATCATTAATATTACTATTTTTTGTGAAATATACTGTTAACACTATGATAACGAAGCAATATGATTATGGAATGCATTAATTGTAGTTATATTCTTTGTCTATAATTATAATAATTTTTGTCCATAATTCTCACTGATATTATTCCCATGAATCATAACATGTGGATGTCTCAAACATAACAATGAAGTTGTATGACTATGGATTACATCAATTGCACTTACTATTATTGTTTGTTCACATTTTCTTTTGACATTATTTTTATGAAAAATATTATATGGATTGAATAGATACCATAGTTTCAGTCAATGTATATACTGTCATAAATCCATCTACATTTGTATCTTAAAATTATGGAATTATCTATTGGCATACTTATTATTATCACTTTTAAACATACTTAAAAAAACTTCTAAACAATGCATAGTTAACTTTTTAAAGTCTATACCTATGGTAAAAGCCCCAGTATTAAGCTCTGCTAAAACAATGCGTTTTATGATTTAAGATTTACCTCCATCTGGTGTTTTTAGCTAGTATTGCAATAGTTTGAAAGTATGCTACGCTATTTTAGATAAATAGCAACACTTAAGCAGTTCTTAGACAGATAAATCATTTATTCAATAACACTATTTGCAATAGTGTAAGTTTGAATATGTGAATGTTTTTTAACATTATGTTGAAAGTATTGTCTTTTTAAAAAATTTTTTAATTGAGCGTAAATTGTTTAATTAACTTGATTATTTAAGGGCTGTGCCTCACAACTAGCTTTGTACAGTCTGATGAAGCCCTCTATGGGTGAAAGCGCTCACTGATCGTAAAGTAAAGAACGTTCCTGTTTTTAAGTGGAGCTATTGTTCTTTCTGGACGAGTGGATTATTCTCACATTTAATGTGTTAAGCCGTTGTGTTCCTGCGACACTGCTAAAGGTTTATCTTTGTTTTTCACTTCAGCAGGAACACTTATCTTCCTGGTTGGGACGCTGAGCTTGTTTGAACTTTAACATTTTTATCTTGGTCCCGACTTGTGATTATGGCTTGCTTGGCTGCTTGTGATGACATTGAGTTGGCGTATACGCCGGAGACCAACTCTTCTCCTGATCGGATGCTGGGGAGGTTTCGTGAATGTATTGAGGGCAGCAATAATAAATTACTACTTTTTGAACCAAACAAAGACAATGTTGGGCTTAACGAAAATGCAGAAGAACTATTAAAGTTATCGGACGACTTGGATTTACTCGAGGCAGATTTTCTAAAGCTTAAAAGATTACAGCTGCAACGGCAGCATTTCGAAGCATGCATTGAGAAATGGATCATCCCCAGAGGATTACGTGTTTTAAAAATGCCCACTACAGGTAACCATTTTCCCGAACTTCTATTAAAATGGCAAAAATTAAATATAGATTTAAGCTTCAATTACATGAAGCTTTTAATAGATTTTCATAGACCTGAAGAAGAGTTGCTAAGGGAAAAAGTAACTGCCTTGCACAAATGTATTGTAGCTAAATATAAAACACCAAGAGCAACAATGGGTCTTGACAGATTGATGGACAATGTGTTTCTTTTTGAAACAAGACTTTTTAACCAAAAGAAAACTAAAATTGAAAGAGATACTACGGAGTTTAAAAATGGCCATGTCTTCACTTGGCCTAGGACTGCAAAGAGAGACAATAGTATAAGAAGAGTAGTAAATAGTGACATTGTAAATGTTGATAATACCACTGTCAATTTAGAACAGGATGTTGCTATTGTTGAACCTACTACTAATGGATTGAATGTGAATATTACTCATGATAAGGATACTGTTACTACATCTGAAGAGTCTCTCAGTAATATGAACTTGTACCCAACTGTTTTACACACAAAAGGGCACGGTAGACAAAGTGACAATCTTCCCAGTGTCTTCAATTCTAATGTAAAGGGTATTGTAAACAATATTAATACTAAGAATGGAAGTATGCCAGTAGTAAAGAAAAAAGTGATGACAATAGAACAGGTGAAAGAAAATGATGCATTAATTCCATCGCATGAGGTCCCTTACCCTATCCAGTCCCCCCTACTCTGAGGGCGTTCTCGCTCGATGAGCAGGGGGAGGCAAAAAAGGAAATTTACAGAACCAAATCCAGTGGGCCCCACGCTGAAAAAAATGTGGATAAAGACAGGGAATCCCTAGTTATAAATTTATCACATAGGAATCTTAGCTCTGATGAGAAAAAAGTGCTAGAGAAGGGTTTATCCTTTATACCCAGTCGAATGAGTGAACACACTGACACTGTAATAGACGTGAGGATGTTTATAAGAAACTTACAACTAAAACTTGACTTTGGACAAGTTGATAGGGACCGAGTGGTGAATGTATTTAAACCAGTAAGCACCTATTCTCCCGCCCTACACCCAGTGATTGACACCTATACAAGATTAGTGGAAAATGATTTATATGAGTACTATTCAAATAGAAGATCTGAACAAGGGAAGAAATATGGTAAAAATAACTTGACCTTTAACCAGAGGAAAGCCTTACAAAAATTAAAAGACGACGAAAGCATCGTGATAGTACCAGCAGATAAGGGAGGACCATTAGTGGTCATGAATACTGAACATTATATCAAAAATATGAATGACATGCTGGAAAATGATGGTAATTACTTGAAATTAGATATTAATGATGTAATTACAAGAATTTTCAGAGTTTATGATACCCTAGATGACTTAATCAGAAGCAACTTAATCAAAAAAGATATTTATATGTTCCTTAAGGTTAACCACCCGCTAATTCCTATCTTGAAAGGACTCCCTAAAATACATAAAGGGCTAGTGAACCCCCCTATGAGACCTATTGTCTCAGGGCGTGGGTGGTTGACAGAACCATTCTCACTTTTCGTGGAACAACATTTGAAAACTGTATTGGAGAGCAATGTTAACATCCTTAAAGATAGTAAACAGTTTCTCCTAGAATTATATGAGTATCTTTCTAAGGAAGATAGTGTTAAAGACCTCCTACTAGTAACCCTGGATGTAAAAAGCCTTTTCACGGTCATACCCAATGACGTAGGCATTAACAGCGTTTCCAACTATCTTAGAAAACACACAGACATGGATAATCAATTTATAGAACTATTAACCATGTTTTTGGAAATTATACTAGAGAATAATATCTTCATTTTTAATGAGATCTTGTATATACAAAATGATGGCGTAGCTATGGGCACATCCTGTGCCAATAGCTACGCCAACATAGTGATGGCTGAATGGGAGAATGAAAAGTTGTTCCATCTTCTTTCTTTTAGAAATAATGTCGTCTTTTATAAGAGATTTGTAGACGACCTTTTCTTGGTTTGGAAAGGAAATATAAATAATTTATTGGAATTTGAGAAGGATATTAATAGCTTGACCCACTTCTTAAAGTTCACCATGTCATATTCATTGGAAAATATTTCATTTTTGGATGTAAACTTAATGAAATTAAGTAATGGCATTATAAATACCTCCATACACAGGAAAATGTGCTGTAGGAATTCCGTACTACATAGGAGCAGCATGCATCCAAAGCACATTTTTGATAATATAATTAAGGGGCAAGTGATAAGAGCGTCTAGGCTTAATCCCACTGAGTTAGGTTTCTTCGATGAGGTTGAAGGGTTGAAGGACAGATTATTAGAAAGGTCGTACAATGTAGCGGATGTAAATAAAGCAATTGAGGAAGTACATGGGTTAAGGGATACAAGAGCACGTCCATATTTTTCTAATAGGGTAGACATAACAGATGAAGATGATGCTAACCATAGAATAGTAAATAGAGCAGTTAATTTCTCTCTGTATTATACGAAAGATATTGGTGAGGTTAAGAGGATACTAGCCAAGCATTGGCACTTATTAAAAATAGATGATGATATTTGTAACCTAATAGGTGAACAACCGAGATTTAGTTACAAGAATAAATTCAATTTAAAGAGAACATTATGTCATAAGCTTACGAGCAACCACTCCACACATCTCACCAACACTATTCCCTGCAATAGTTGCAATCAATGCACTTATATCAATACAGATACACAGTTTAAGTTACCAGCTACAGGACATATTTTCACCTTCCATACTGGCACATCCTGTAGGACAGACAATGTTGTATACCTAGCACAGTGCGGTGCCTGCACAGCTTTCTACATAGGAAAAACAAACAGACAGCTAAGAGAGAGAATAAGGGAACATAATTACAGGATAAGGATAGGAGATGGAAGGAATGCCTTGGCTAGACATGTTAGTAAGAAAGGGAGTCAACATACCTTCACATTTTTTGTTATACAAAACATTATACACACCTTGAGAGGAGGTGATATAGAAACAACTACTCTAGAACATGAAACTAGATGGATCATTCGTTGTAAGGCTGATCACCCCCCAGGCTTGAATGACAAGATTAATATTTATCCCTTTCTTAAAAAGAAGGGATTAGGAAAAACTTTAAAGTAATAATATTCATTTTACTTATTAAGTTCATAATCATTAATATTACTATTTTTTGTGAAATATACTGTTAACACTATGATAACGAAGCAGTATGATTATGGAATGCATTAATTGTAGTTATATTCTTTGTTTATAATTATAATAATGTTTGTCCATAATTCTCACTGATATTATTCCCATGAATCATAACATGTGGATGTCTCAAACATAACAATGAAGTTGTATGACTATGGATTACATCAATTGCACTTACTATTATTGTTTGTTCACATTTTCTATTGACATTATTTTTATGAAAAATATTATATGGATTGAATAGATACCATAGTTTCAGTCAATGTATATACTGTCATAAATCCATCTACATTTGTATCTTAAAATTATGGAATTATCTATTGGCATACTTATTATTATCACTTTTTAAACATACTTAAAAAAACTTCTAAACAATGCATAGTTAACTTTTTAAAGTCTATACCTATGGTAAAAGCCCCAGTATTAAGCTCTGCTAAAACAATGCGTTTTATGATTTAAGATTTACCTCCATCTGGTGTTTTTAGCTAGTACTGCAATAGTTTGAAAGTATGCTACGCTATTTTAGATAAATAGCAACACTTAAGCAGTTCTTAGACAGATAAATCATTTATTCAATAACACTATTTGCAATAGTGTAAGTTTGAATATGTGAATGTTTTTTAACATTATGTTGAAAGTATTGTCTTTTTAAAAAATTTTTTAATTGAGCGTAAATTGTTTAATTAACTTGATTATTTAAGGGCTGTGCCTCACAACTAGCTTTGTACAGTCTGATGAAGCCCTCTATGGGTGAAAGCGCTCACTGATCGTAAAATAAAGAACGTTCCTGTTTTTAAGTGGAGCTATTGTTCTTTCTGGACGAGTGGATTATTCTCACATTTAATGTGTTAAGCCGTTGTGTTCCTGCGACACTGCTAAAGATTCTAACAAATACTTTTTATATTTCCCTTTGAAATGTATCCACCTATCAGTCCATTTTTTATAGAGCATTCTCATTTTTATGTGACCTTTCCATAATAGATCAATGTCTTTTCCCTCTTCATTTATATCCATTTCATTCAATCTTTTAATTCATTTACCAGTCTTTATGTATTCTTCTATTCCTTTTATTTCTATCCATATAGCCACATGGTCTGAAAAACCTGACTCTTTTATTCCTTTTTTTGATATTCAGAGTAGCAGATATTATAAAATAGTCAATTTCTGTCTTACTTTCTCTTTTTTATAAGTCCAGTGTATATTATACCATATATATATATATATATATATATATATATATATATATATATATATATATACAGAGAGAGAGAGGTAGCTTTCCTTTTTTTATTGTTTTTTATATCATTTTGACATCATACATTCCCTTCTTTATTCTTTTCCTTAAATCACAATTAAAATCTCCCACCAATATTATTTTCTTATTTATCCATACATAATTCAATATTTTGAGCATTTATTCTCTTCCTTTTTTGTAACATATGCATATATTGCAATAACTCTATATACATCCTGTTATGTCTTATATCTAATATTGTTATTCTGCCTAACTGTACTGTAGTATAATGTAAGATTTTAATTGTTTTGTTACATAATGCAGCAATGCCTGAACATTTTCTCTTCCCATGTCCTATATACAATATTCCCACCCCATAGTTTTTCCATGTGTGTTCTTTCAACTTGTACTAAGATTCTTGTATCTTCTAGAATTATTGCATGCATATGATGTATCATACACCATTCCAGTAACCTAACCATCTTTTAATATTCTTTATATTGTTAACATTTATTGATAAGACCCTCAGGTTATTTTAAATTTCTTATTTTCTGTCTTAATCCTTATCTTTTTTTTAATTTTCTTTCATAGTTACATTTTTAAATTTTCTTTTTCCATCTTTCACTCTTCTCCCAACTGAACGTTTTTACTTCTTGCTATCTTCTAACTGTTGTCACTTGTTTCCAACACTGCTTGCTCTCTTTCAGTTATTTTTTTATTTTCTTTATGTTGTTTCATCTGTTCTTCTAACAAAACATAGAATTGTTCATCACAGTTACTTGAATCGTGTCCCGTTTTCCCACATTTTTCACACATCAGTTTACATTTCTTTGCTTCATGTCCCACTCCCCCACAAACAAACATCTTTTTTTTTTTTACAATTACTTATTAAATGATCATTTTTTCCACAAACAAAACAAGTTTTCGGTTGTCTCTTCTGTCTTACATATTCTCCATTTCCTTCAGCAGTTATTATACGTGGAATATGTACAATGTTATCATTTTCAAAATTATCTCTCATTCCTATCCCCAGTCCAAAGATCTTTTTCATCATATGCATTTGTAATGTCTGACACTTTTTTGCAAACAGCTTTTAAATAGTCTTTCGGTGCCTCCTTGTCTACTTCAATCCAAAACTGTGTAGCCATTCTCTTTTTTGTTTCTCTTTGTACTACATAAGAATTCCATAAAGTGTATTCTTTCTTTTTTTTTTCCTTCACATTTTCCTAAAAAATCTTCTATGGATTGTCCATTTTCAAATATAATGGCACAGTAAGTCTCCCTTTTAATATGAATGAAAACTTTTACCTCGTTGGGTGATATTCCCAAGGATACAATAACTGTGTGCCATACCTTGTACCTTTTTAATTCTTTTTCTTTTTTAGCACTAAGCCGTACAACAAACGTCTTTTTCTGAATCTTTCTTCTTCCTCCTCCTCTTGCTTTTTATTTCCTTTTTCACCATTGAAGCATATGATTTTCTTTCGTCTGTAATTTCTCTCCCCTCCACTTCCTGGATCTTGTCCATGGTATCAGCCCATTATGCCACCACTTCGCTTTCCAGTTTGCTCTGCATAATAATTTCTTTCAAATAATCATCCCAGTTGTAACCACACACTTTGACTTGGAATCAGAAAACAGATCTTTGTGAAAAATGTATTCCAAATCTTGTGAAGGTTCAATAACCTTTACATCAGCATTCTCCTTCGCTCTGACAATCGCCTTCTTCGCCAGCAACTCCACTGATCTCTCGATCCCGATCTCACTGCTCGAACAACAGCTCTCTAACTCTGCTTTTTTTTTCTCCACACATTCCTTTTCATTTTGGACTACTTGTATTGACCCCTCCATCCTGTTTCCAGTTTCTCCAGGCTGCCTTTGCGTGCGGAATGGAAACTGGAAATGTCACAAACAGCATCTCTGTACTCTCCACAAAGAGTAGGGGAAGTTCCCTGATGCCCTTGCCAAATTCCTCTAGTAGTATAAATACTACCTTGGGTCTCCCCTGAATAGAGGACACCAGCCTAGTGGGACTAACCCAGTCAACAAAGGAAAAATAAAAGAAATTAAGCCTCATATACATAATATAAGTATGGAGGTATAAGTCAAAGTGGAAAGGGATGACGATGAAATGGGGAAGTTCAAGAAATAAAGAGCAAGTCAAACTTTGAATGCAGGCTCTTAAGTAAAATAAACACAGTCATGCAGGAATGAAGAGTAAGTTGTCACAAAGTGTACACAAATATAAAATGTATTACTAGATGCATAAAAATAACACTCATATAGCCAAAAGACAAATAAAGCCGTAAAGAACTGGAACATCTATTGTTATGGTAAGTGCAACTCACACAACTGTACTTTAATTATTTCCACAGTATGCTGTAATTAGTTGGGTTACTTTGACAATAAAGACCCTCCCTTGCTGTACCAAAATGATTGATGCAGAAATGTATAGTCATTTTACTGTTTCTTTTGTTAAGGGCTAATTGTACTGCCATGTGTGCTGCCTTTTGCCAGTCAACAAGTCTTTTTTTAGACAAGGGAAAGGGATTCAAAATGCACCCTGGGGGCACTTTGCTGCTGGAAGCAGACCCAGGAGAAGTTACTATAGATGTGTTTGTACACACTACTGTAGCTAACTTACTGTAGGCGTCTTCGGCTGATATGAGCTTGACTTCACCTCCAGGTAAGGCAACTCTTTGGGAAAGCAGGATAGAGTAATGTGTACATGTTCATCATATTGATCACTGCTGTAGTATCCTTAGCTTATATGGGTTATGTCCTGCCAAGGATATAACAGCTGTCCAGCTTCCAGAGCTTCAGGGTACCTTCCACACACCAAAACCATCAGGCAGCTCAAGTGAGCTGACTAAAAGACAAGATTGGCCATCAAGCCATTCGAAGCTTTACTGCTGCTGCTGAAAAGTATACACCTCTGAGGCTTTTGAGGATCAATGGTTGGCTTCTACTGTTCCTTTGCTGTGCAGATATATTCCTTTTGGAGGGAAAAAACTTCCATTCAATTATTTTTGTTGATTACTAATACTTTCCTCTTTAGGAAAGTTGTTTTAAAGCTAGGAGTTTGTGCTTTAATGGACTGTCACAAGATTGTATTTTACTTTTAAATGAGAGCACTGTTTTTTCTGTCAGTTTACAAGTTGTTTAAAGTAATTCAAAAACTTTTTTTCTGTGGAGAAATTCCATTAATTTTTCTTTTTGAGGCTGTCAAGTGTTTTAAAGTGTGAGCTGATGTTGTCATTTTCATTCTTTCTTCAATGAATGGCTTCAGATCCAATCCTCAGATCTGTCTCTGCCACTTTCTAAAGATTCCAGGATCTGAATCTTGAGTTACTGCCTTACTTATGATGCCATTGACCACAACAAACCCTCAGATCTCGTTTGCCGCTTTTCAAGATGGTAGTGGTTGCGATTCCACGAGTTACTTTGGGGTGTTGTGAGTGAAAGTTTGTAATTTCTTTTTACCTTTTGATAGTTCTTTCTTTTCTTTCTTCTATTTTAGTTAAATTACCCTCCTTACCTTCTATCGCGGTGGTGGTGCTGCGGTAGCGTTGTCGCCTCACAGTAAGATGCTGTCCGGTTTGATTCTCAGCTAGAACGTCTTCTGCATGGAGACATGCGTCAATGGGCATACCTTCGTTGAAGGTTGTGCATCAGGGCTGGTAACTCGGCACGTAAAAATCAACTACCAATCATTAGTGGACCGGAGTTGCCACTGTGGCGACCCCTAACCGGGAAAAGCCGAAAGACTTAACAACAACCCTCCTTACCTTCTATAATCTTTTCTACCAAGTTTTTGGTATCCTTTCGTCTACCATTGTTGGTAATCTGTTCTTTTTATTCTTATTCCTTCAACATTCTTTGGTATTGTAATACCATCATCGGTTGTTATTTCTTCCTGTTTCTTCATTAAAAAAAAAAAAATCTTTGTTTCTGTTTTACACTTGTTGGTGTTTTTTTTCAGTATGGCTGATAAGTCATCTGGATTTAAAAAATGCACTTCCTGTTGGCATAAGATCCCCAATTCTGATGCCAACAGGGAGTGCATTTATTGTTCGGGTCCAGCACATCTGGACACCTCTTGTTTCATACATGCGGCCTTTAATGCTAAGAGCAGATAGCAACAGAAGGAATCAGCTGATTTTGAATGGCCTACTTGCCACTTCAGCTTCATCTTCAGGCACTTCGTCAGGGGCTCAAACCCGCTCCCAGAAATCAAAGTAGCCCAGGGAGCACTGTAAACACTCTCCTGCCCAGCCTCTGCAGCCTATACCTTCTGTAGAACCTCCAAAGAAGGTTCCTAAAATCTTGGATTTGAAATCTTCAGATCCAGCACAGTTGACAGTTCCATCTCTTTGGCTCAGTACTCCCAGGTTCTCTCTGGAGTCAATGTCTTCGAGACTGAGGTCCGCCTTTTTGCAAGAAGCACCTAAGAACTCCTCAAGGCTACCTTCTGTTAGTTCTTCCCATAGTCTGTCCAAAGCGGAGGTGGATAGGATGATGAGGAAATGCCTCCGAATGCAGATCTAGATGGGGGGGTTGCCAGCTCCATCTCCTATCAGATCCGTGAGCCACCAGCCTTCTTTTCAATCTTTAGTTGCACCTTCTCTGATCTGACCAGCTGTTTTGGAGTCCTTGGATCTGAGACCCCCAAAGTTAAATCGTCAGATCCAAAGGTTATTTCAACCTTGACTCCGGCTACTTCCCTGACCTGATCGGCTCCAGCACTGTTGGAACATGACTGCTCTCGGAGTCAAAGGATCGGCTTTGGATCTCAGGGGTTGACTTTGACTCCAAAGTTTTCGGCACCATCTCTTCCTGTCAGAGCTTTGGCTATTGTTAGGTCGTCTCCGACTCCTGCCTCAGAGTGGCGGGGAGGGTTGGGGGGGGTTCAGGGGTTATCTTCTCTGGAAACCTTGGCTCTGGTGGGATTGTCCTCAGTCTCTCTGGGCCCCTCTTCTTTTGATGTGGTGGAGACGGATTTTTCTCTCACCCAGAGTAGTGTCGACTTGCCCTTCTTCAGAGCCATACTCTACTCCTTTTCTGGATGCTGTGGCTGAGTCCTGACATCCTACACCTCAGGAACAGCCAGCCCAGAACAACTTCCAAACCGCTGCCATCATGGAACACCCCATCTTTTTCGATACCTCCCCAGAACATCCCACTGAGGAGGTCCCTCAGAAGAGGACATGCAAAGAGTGGCACTTGGATTCCCCACAGGAATCCCTCACAGATGACACAGATTTTGATGAAGAGGAAGGGTCCCCTAGATCTCCACTTGAAGATGTCTTATTTGGAGGCATCTTAGAGATTCTTTGCCAGAAAAGGTGGTTGGTCTTTCCAGACTCCTTTGCAGGAGGAATTTGTGTTCTTGGAAGCTTTTGGGTTTGGCCCATCTACATCTTGGGTTATTCCCAGCGGATGATCTTTTCTCCAACAGGCATAGAAAGGACTGGACTCCATGGAACCTACTCCCAAACACACAGACAAAATCATAAGCACCCCTCCTGATAGACACTACTGAACTAAAGGGATTCCTGTAGATGACATGGTTGTTGCAGCAGCCAACAAAAAGGAGCTTGCCAAGCAAAGCTCCACTATCTCTCCCCCTAACAGAGAGTCTAAGACTTTGGACAGGTGTGGGGAACGAGTGTGTGTATCAGCGATATTTGCCCTACGATTCCTGAACTACCTGGCACATTTCACCAGATTACAGAGTGACTTGATAAGGGAACTGTCTAATTCTGTCCCAGGGACTGTGTCTGCAGAGGAACAGAAGGTGTTTTCCTTGCTAGTGGCCACCTTACAATCAGTTGCAAACACATCCATGAGATTGATCTTGCATGCCGAGGAAGGTACCGCAAGGGTGGCCAGTTTAGGCATACCCCTAAGAAAACATGCCTGGATGCGATTGTGCAATTTTGGGGAACCCTTAAAGGCAACATTAATCAGTGCTCCCTTTGATGGATCATCCTTATCTGACCCAACAGTAAAGAGATTCTCTCCTGCAGTGAACAGGATGGAAAGACCTTATCTGCCATTAGAATTTGCTTTTCTACCCTGCAGAGACCCTTTTCCAGGAACCAAGGCTGCAGTAAGAAAATGTGGTTCAAGAAATCTGAAGTTCCTTTATAGGAGTTATGCTGGGAATTTGTCCCCAGAGGCAGAGGGGGAAATAACTACAGTGGTAGATGTCGCCGATGCAGCAGAGGGGCTCCTCAGAACCAAGGATCTAGAAATTCTTTCTTGGACAGATCCTGCCAGCGTTCCTAAAAGGTTCCCCGACTGTCCTTCTCTGGAGGCAGTTGGGGGCACTTATTACACCAAAACGCCTGGCTAGCCATCACAAATGACTTCTGGGTGCAAAGGATCATATTCAGAGGATATTTCATTTCCTTTTTACAAATTCCAGTAAAAACAAGGAAAATTCTCCCCGATGTTCCACCCAGAGGGAGCTAGCAGCTCAAGACATCACAAAGTTGTTAGACAAAAGATTCATCCAAGAAGTCCCACCAGACCAAACAGGATCTAGAATTTACTCAGGGTTCTTTTTAGTGTCAAAAAGACAGGGGACCTGAGACCTGTTTTGGATTTAAGTTATTTGAACCAGTTTGTAAAGAATTCTAAATTCCAGATGGTCACAGTTCAGTCCATTCTGGCACTTCTTCAGAAGGATAACTGGATGTGCTCAATCGATCTTTAGATACATACTATCACATCAAAATGAACAGGTGGTCTCAAAGGTATATATGCTTTCAGCAGGGAGCCAGTCATTATCAGTTCAGACCTCTGCCCTTTGGTCTCACCACAGCCCCCAGGATGTTCATCAAATGCATGGCAGTGGTAGCAGCTCACCTGAGACTGCTTGAATTCAAAGTGTTTCCCTTTTTTGATGACTGGCTCCTTACCGCACCAACCAACCAGCCATTTACAAGTAATAGTGAGGATTATTTGCTTCAGCTGTCACTCTCGCTGGGAATCATCATCAACATGCACAAGTCTCATCTTCAGCTGGTTCAAGTTGTAGATTTTATAGGGGCTTGCTTAGACACAGTCAGTTGTCCAGCTCTTTTGCCTCAAAACAGAGTTCTTATATTGAAGACACACATCAAACAGAGTCTTTTCCATTCCTTCTCCCCCTGCAAGACCGATCTTAAAAACTCTAGGGTCAGGGTCAGTGACTGCTACAATAGCTCTAATTCCCTCTGCTTGCTTACACATGAGAATTCTTCAGTGGACCCTGACGGGGCAGTGGTCCTTTCGTTATCCCTTGAATCACTTGATAAAATTATCTCAAGTTTGCAGAAATCTCTTCTTTGGTGGATCTGCTCTGAGTAGATCAATCAAGGTTGTCCATTTATCCTTCTCTCCCCAGCACCATGTTGACCACGGACATCTCCCACTTAGTGTGGGAGGGCATTACTTGAGACGGACTATAAAAGGCACATGGTGCCCACAAGAGTCCAATTTGCATATCATTGTCTTAGAGATGAAAGCGGTGCTTCTAGCATTGCAGGTCTTCCAGAGCATCCCCCCTGTAGTAAGTATTGCAGTACAAATAGACAACATGTCAGTGGTCCAAGAGTTCAAAGATGGCTGCACACTGAGTAACAGCTTGTTTCTAGCTCTCCCAGTGTGAAAACAGAAACTCGGCAGAGAAGGCTATTAGACTTGTGTTTATGGGTGAATTTCAGTAACTGGCTAGTAAGTAAACTGCCTGGATGCCAGGAATAAAGAAGTACAGAAGACCTAGAAAAAATCAGCTACAAAAAGTGAGGAAGAAGCACTGACTAGGGAGAGTTTTGCAGCTGTTCAGCAAAAAGTAATGCAACCTTCAGAGATGACTTCCAATAACCTACAGGATGATACGTGACAATTGCATACAGACCTTGTTAAAATAAACAAAACACTGATAGAGTATATCAACACAAACAACAAATGGCTTGAACAAATAGAAGAAGCTTTAAACAGATATTCTGATGGGATGATAAAGATGCAAAAATCAGAGGTAGAAATGAAGAAAAGGCTGGCTGAATATGATACTGCTCAGGAAGAGATGTTTCAAAAATAATAGAATTAGAGGAAAGAGCATGCAGGGAAAACTTGAGATTTTTCAGCTATACTAGAGAAGCTGGAAGGAACAGACTGCATTAAATTTATGAAAGCACAAATAAGCAACTGGACTGGTATTCCACAGCAGGAGTTATTAGTTGAACTGGCACATAATGTGTGTGCTCCAAATCTAGCTATACGAAAGCACCCTAGACCTTTAATAGTAAGGATGCAGTCCTACCAGCCGAAAGAGTTGATTTTGTCAAAACTGTGGCAGAAGGACAAAATACTAAATCTAGGAGACAGCAGAGTGCTTGTGGGGAATGATTACTCATTCTACACCAGGCAAAAGAAAAGTAAATTCATTCCTCTGTTCAGTGAATGTCAAGACGCAGGGGTGAGATTCAAACTGCTGTACCCAGCTGTCTTAAAGGAATCCTTCCCTGGAGGGGCAAAATCATTTTTTGATGAAGTGCATGCTAAGGAGGAAATACAAAAGTTTGTCCGACAAAAACTGAGCTATGAAACAGAAGGAGATTTGGCTTCTTGTTCCTTTGTTAATAAAGACTACAGAGAGACTGCACCTGTGAAACCTTTTCCAGTATTTCAAAGGAAAATGTTGGAGAGAAGGAAGTGAGCACAAGAGTTGACATGAAGAATTGAGAGTACGTAGGAAATGAAGCAGAGACAAGATTTGGGTGATGGAAAAGAGCAGTAATAAAATCAGTAAGTTAATGTGGGATTACAAAGCAGTGATTATATTTGTGAAATATGACAGCACAAGAAATTCTGAAAATATTGGACTTCTTTTAAATTTGTTTGCTGAGTGGGGGACTCTAAAGTGTATGCCCTACTTCATATCATTAATGTTCGGAAACGTGCTTGGAGGGGAAGAGAGGGGAGAACACTAACTGTAAGTAAAGAAAACACTTTCTTTTCTTATTAGGACTGTATCTTTGTAGCATGTTTTTCTTTGCATGCTCTTTTTGGGTGTAATGGAGACTGTAAACAGGTGTTGTTTTTATTTTTCTTCTTCTTGTGCAGTTTTGATAAAGGAAAAAGGGGTTAAGGGGGCAAATTAGTGTGCTTTTTTTTTATTCTTGCATGGGGAAATGACTAAGGCCCTTTGTTTTAAGACGGAGAGCAAGTAAATGAAAAAGAATATTGACTATTATAAGGCTTTTTTCCTAACACTTGCAAATATGTACACTAAGTAACATTTCTGCAACTGGTCTTCTTCATGAGTCCATGGTGACAATTTGATAAGAGAAACTGAAAACAGTCTGGTGGAAGGGGATTAGCTGTGGGAAAAGAAAAAAGAACAGAGAAATTGACTAGGACATAATGTTCCCTGAAAACAATCAGGGGTTTTCCCAGGTGTGACAGCTTTAAAGATAAAACATGTCAGTAGTCTATATACATATATATATATATATATATATATATATATATATATATATATATATATATAAAAACAGGGAGAAACCAAATCCTATCCCCTATATCGAGAAGCAGTGAGAGTATAGCAGTGGACGATCTCACTGAGCTGCTTTCTTGTAGCAACACACATACTGGGGAAATCCAGCATTCTAGCAGACAAACTCAGCAGGAGTATCTACATGCCTCACGAGTGGTCTGTCATCCAATCGGTGGCAAACATGATCTTCCACAGATAGGGTCAACCTTGCTGTGACCAATTTGCAACCCTCCTCAACAACATATTCAGCAGATTCTTTGCTCTTATCTCATCTCAGGGACAGTCACCGAAAGATGCTGTGTTTCATGTTTGGCCCTTTGGTCTCCTCTACACTTACCCTGCTCTACCACTCATCCCGAAGTTTCTTCAGAAAGCATTTCAGTTGGAGTACAGTAATCCTCATTGTCCCTTATGGCCTCAACAAGTTTGGCTCCCCTTCCTTTGGTCTCATTTAGTACATCCTCATTGGATGCTGGATCCCAGTCCAGATCTTCTATCTCACCCGTCAGGGCAAGTTCACCCAGATATTGCAGGCCTGAAGTTGATGGCATGTTTTCTCCGATTCTGATGATGGCTAGACATTCCACGCTTTCCTCCCCAGTTCAAAAAATCCTAGTATCTTCTCACAAACCTTTGATGAGGAAATTTAGGGAGAATTCTATCTGTTTACTGCTCTGCTTCCAGCTGTCCTAGATTTCCTTGCCTCAAGTTTTCAGGATGGAGCAAGTTTTTCCACTGTCAAGGTTCAGTCAGCAGCCATCTCGAAATATCACATCAAAGATAATGCTTCTCCTTTAGCATCATCCAAATTATGTAAGGCCTTTCTTAAGGGTAACTTCTTACTTAGATCTCCATTAACGGACTCTACTCCATTTTGTGACCTCTCTGTGTATTAAAGAACTCTAGTCCACTTTGAGACCTCTCTGTGGTTTTCCAAACCTTAGTACTTTCTCCCTTTGAACAATCAGCTAAAGTAGATCTGAATTTTCTTTCTTGGAAAAGAGTTTTTCTAATAGCTATAACTTCTGCTGTCTTACAAACAGCCATATTTGATATTTCACAAGGACAAGGTTATTCTGTGCACAAATCCATTTTCCTACCAAACGTTGCCTCTGAAACTAATATCAACCATGTCATCAACTTACCAGTTTTCTTCCACATATTTGAAAACAAAGGTGAATACACCCGTAATATTCTTGATGTAAATAAGCAACTTCTTTTGTACCTTCACAGGACCAAGGTATTTAGAAAAACTGATAAGTTATTGTCTCTTTCACATGTAAAAGATTTGGAAGACTAGTTTCTAAAACTACACTGGCTAAATTGATAACAAATTGTATTTCCTATGATTATTCTTTGAAAGGTATTACCTTACCAAAACAACCAAATGCACATTTAACCAGGTCAATGTCTACGTCAGCAGCATTTTGGGGATAGAGCCTCTATTGATGGTATTTGTGCAACTGCCACTTGGTTTAATATTCATACTTTCATTGCTCATTATAAATTGGACATCATTTCCAGAAACAGAGCTGCCTTTGGTTCTGCTGTGCTCTGGAACATCCTTCCATGAGGGCCACACAGAATTACTGTAGTTGGAGATTCTGTCCCATTCATTGAGGAATGAATGAAAATGACAACATCAGATAAAGAAGTTATGTACTCACCATGACGTTCCATTTGTGTTGTCCATTTTCATTCTTCCTCAACTTCCCACCCTCCTTGACTTTTGGAGAGACCTAACAGAGGTGTTCTTAGGAACCATATTTCCTGTTTGAGCTATTGATCTTTCAGTTTTCACTTTCCCATCATAGCATTGTTTTATATTTAGGATTATGAACATATTATAGCCGCAAACTTGATCTGAGGGTTTGTTGTGGTCGGGGCATTATGGGTAAGGGAGGAGCTTGAGATTCTGATCCTGGAATCTTTAGAAATTGGTCTAGTCAGATCTGAGGATCAGATCCGAACCCATTCATCGAGGAAGAATGAAAATGGACAACACAGATGGAGCGTTATGGTGAGTACATAACTTATTTTTGTATTATGTTTTTATATGAAAAAGTGACTTTTAAAGACTTAAATTTTTTATGGTCTTTTGCTTCTTATTTCCCAAGTAAAGAGGCACCATTTTCAGCTTGACCATGGATCAAACATTTGGTCCCAAGGTTGGCCCTTCTTCCAGACACAAAAAGAAAAGTTAAGCTAACAGCCTTTGCCAACACAGCAGGCTAGCAATTTGCCTCATCTTATACCCCAGATCCTTTTGATGTAGGACCTACAGCCAGTATGGACCTGGGGCTAGCCACATCCTCTGCGGCTGTGGAGGTCTCCTCAGCAGGCAAGGGAGAGCCTCTGTTGTTGGTCCTAGGAGAATGAACAGGGAAGGCTTCCCTGTTTTATCAGAATGATGTGCTCATCTCTGGAAATCTATCGCTTCCATTTGTGACACTGTTGTTCCCATTTTTTTCTGTCAAAATGTAACAGAAAACTAAAAGTGTATCTACTATTCCTCAAATTTCCTTAAACAGAAATACTTCAGTCTGTCTGGCTCAGGATTTTATTCATGCTATTGATCCTTCTTATTTATTGCTTTCTTGTAAAAGAACGATACCTCCTTTCCTGAAGAGATTTAAGATTCTGAATCTGGACAGAAAGATGAAGAAACAGATGCAAGATTTCTCAGTTTTCTGAATCTGACTTAGAGGGGAGTTCAGTTGCTGATTCGCCCTTTGGTGTTCCTCTTTCTTTGAGACTATTTCCAGAATGTGCCAGTGTTTTCAGTGTGAGTACACTGAGGTTTCTCAGTCCCTCACAAAATTTTATGAACTGTCATAGAAGGAGTTTCTTGAACCTTCATCATTTCTCCCAATTTTGTCGGCTTTGGAAGATGTACATGTGTCTGCCTGTATTTTTCCTGATAGCTAACCTGCTCCCCATAAAAAGGCATAAAAAATGTATAAAGTTCCTCAGTCCTTTTAATATTTATGCAGTCATCCCAAACCTGGCCCAGCAACTATAGTTTTAGTTGTTGCTAGTACTGCTAAACAGTTAATTTCTATCATACTCATTCCGATAATGATGCAAAGTTTATTGATAGGTATAGAAAAATATGGTCTATATTAGGATATCGAAGTTTCACAACTTCGAATGTTATAATATCGACTCCTATTCAGCGAACACTGAAAATTGCGAAGCCACAGAAAACCACATTTTTTCCTAGGGAAAGAATTTGGTTGTCCGTTTTTGTCGCTTCGCTATTTTCAGCACTGTGGTGGAAAATTATGGGTCAGGTTCAGGTAAGTGTGCAATTGGGCACGGGTTAGGTGAGTTAGGGTTAGGGCGCGGGTCAGGTAAGTGTGCGATTGTCTGGATGTGAAGGTTAGGGCGGGGTGGGTGAGTTAGGGTTAGGGTGCGGGTGAGGTGAGTGTACGATAGTGACGGACCTTAGGGTTAGAGTTTGGGTTAAGGTAATTGGATAGATGGTGGTATATGTACAGTTTAGTGTAGGGTTAGATGTAAGATTTTAGGTGTATGTGTGTGTGGACTGCTGTTTGTTTGGTATGCTTGTGTTGTGTGTATGTGTTTCAGAACAGCAAATTTTTTCCCTAGGAAAAAATTCGCTGTTCTGCATGTTCGATGTTTTCAGGGTCGATATTAGAACATTCGAAGTTGTGAAACTTCGATGTTCTAAACTAGACCCGAAAAATAGTGTATGCTTCTGCAACTTAGACTTTCAGAATTATGAATTGTCTGGTTTGCATTTTATTGTTTATTCTGACTAATTGTAAATGTATGAGGAACATTTGCATTTGGTCTGAAGTTTTTTCTTGTGAGGAAAAAATCTGTTTTAAATTACTTTCTTCTATTGTACTCGTCACTATTGTCTGTTTCTAGTTTGTGTATGTGACTCAGTTGATAATTCTTCCAGAGCTATGGCCTCTGGTACTGCTTTGAGGAGGTTTGCCTGGCTGCATCCTCAGAGCCTCCCAACAGGATGCGAGCAATGAGATTTTATTTTCTCTTTTGGATAGTTTCACTTTTTGGTTCCTTTGCTGCAGAGGTGATCAAAAAATGTGATGGAAGGGGCAAGTCAAATCAGGGAATTTATAAGATTTGTATCTCCTCCTTTTTCTAATTTTCTAAGGGATTTTCTAACACCTCATCCAATTTTGGCATAATGGTAAGGGTGTTTCAAAAAGAATTCAGGAATCCCTAAAACCGAGGACAGTCCAACTAGTCAGTGTGAATGTTTAAAAGACTTTGTTCTACCCTCCCACCCTTATAGCTCCTTTTCCTTTCCAGAAAGTCTGATCTTCATTTTTCTGTTTGACAACAGATAGTTTCAGACAAATGGATTCTGAAGATCATTCATCAAGGTAATAGATGGCAGTGTGATGATATTCCTCCTTGTTAGAAGGTTATTCCTCATACACCAGACAAGACTCTCTTATTTCCACCTGTCTTCCATTGCATGCTGTTTCAGGGAGTGATAGAACCAGTTCCTCCTTGGAGAGAAACCTAGCAAGTACTACCAAGGATAACCATAAGCCCTTTTACAGCTACATACATAACCTAAAGGGTAGGACCCAAGCATGTGCAGAACTGGTGGCCAACGGTATCACACACACTGATCCCACAGAGATAGCGAACCTGTTAGCGGATATGCATGGTGAAAATTTCGCTCCTTTATCCCCTCCTAACTTACAACAAACCATCCCCCAAACTTCCCTCTCACTTTACATATCTGAAGGGCAGGTCCTGAAAGCCCTGTCCAAGCGAAGAACACAGCCTCTATGGGACCAGATGACATCCCAGGCTGTCTTCTAAACAGGCTAAAACATGAACTAGCATCATCACTAAGTACCCTTTTCAATCATAGCCTAACCACAGGAGAACAAGAAAGGAGAACAGCTACCATTATTCCCCTTCACAAATGTGGCCTAGCAGCAGACCTGGGGAATTACAGACCCATAAGCCTGACCAGCCTCATCTGTAAGGCCATGGAATGTATCATGATGGATCTCATAAGTAAAGACATAGTTGTCCTCCATATCTTGAACCCAACCCATTTTGGCATTGTGAAGGGCAGTCCTTGCCTGTTAAATCTCGTGTACTTCTTTGAAAGTGTGACCAAGGCCATTGATGAGGGTAAATCTGTGCACACAGCATACCTCCACTTGGAAAAGGCTTTTGACACAATCCCGCATTCAGGCATTACTGATAAACTTGGCAAACTGAATGTGAACCCCTTTGTTGTACAATGTGTTGCCAACTGACTTACAAACAGGACACACACTACCAAAGTTGTGACTTTACATCAACCAACAGACCTGTTATCAGCGGGTTACCACAGCAGTAAGTGCTGAGCCCACCTACTGTTTGGTATATACTTCTCAGAAGTACAGGTCAAAACTAAAGGGTTGTGGCTGACCAAGTTTGCAGACAACCACAAATTAGGTGCAATCATTGAATCTCCAAATGATGTCACTATACTCCAGGATGGTCTCACACAGACCAACGACTAGTGTATTAGTCACAGTCTCAAACTGAATGCAAAGAAATACATCATCATTCTCTTTGGCACAAACAGTGTCCCTTCACACTATCAAATCAATAACAATACATTAAGTACCCATAAGTAGTAAGGGACCTGGAATCGCAGGTTAACTGCGACCTTAACTTTGTCCACCATGTGTCTGCCGTTGCAAGGATACCTTTCCATGTAGCTCACTTGATTAGTAAAGGCATTGCCTGTAGAACAAAAGAAGATGTGCTTCGTGTTTCACTGTTGCAGTCATCACATTTGGGTTATCTGCTTGCAGTAGCCCTCAGTCAGCCTGATTATCAAAGTCTTGGGTCCTGCGTCGGTTGCTGTCTCATCTTCCATGATGTCAGGTAGTCAGGGGTATAAAGCATGCAGCTGACATCATTACATCAGTCTTTCTTGCCATGCGGTGCCCGAAGCAGAAGCAGTTCGCAAGTGCCAGTCGGCCAACTCCTGAAATTTTTGTTTTCGAGTTTCTGAACCGAAATCTTCAACTAAAGCTAAGTACCCTGTTGGGGAAACTTATTCTTGCTCTAAACCGATGTCAGTAAAAGTCAATAATTGTATTTCTTGTGGAAAGCATTTACCTCACAATGATTTTCATTCGTACTGTATTCCTTGCCTAGGCCCTGACCACAATGTACCATGCTGTCAGTTTTGTGTCTTATTTAAGCAAAGAAGTATTTGTCGTCTGTATATTTACGCTTCTAAATATTTCGGTACGCCGTTCAATTATCCAGATATGTCTTTGGTAAGCCATCCGACTAATGACATTCCAAAAAAACACAAAGATAAAGACAGAGACAGGCCACCTAGGTCCAAATCTACCGACGACGCTTCTCCTAAGCCAGTTCGCCGGTACTCAGTGAGGCACTTTCGCAGCCCCTTAATACCTGCTACTTCAGATTCGCAGACCTCTACTGAGACCCATTCAGAGTCCGGTATGCCATGAGATGCTTCAACTGTGGAACCTGCAGATGTTTCTACCTTGGATGCGTCTGGAGCCACTGTGCAGGCACTGGCTTCTGAGGGTGTGTTCAGGCCCTACTGACTTGCATATTAAACCGATGCCATCTTCTTCTTCAAGGCCTAAAACCCAAACTATGACTAGAAAACTGACGCCCAGACTGCATGGTCAGGCCTCTATGCCTTAAAAACAGATGTTAAGAATATCTGAAGACCTTATTACTGTAATCAGGGGAAGCCAACCTTCCCTCTTTAAGAGACTTAGGACTGAATTTACTTATGATACTTCTGACCAGGATTCTGAAATTTCTTTTTCCTCTGATGACCAGGATTTACCCTTATCTACCTATGAGGATTCTGATGCAGAGGACTCTATTCCCCCTGCTTCCCCCCCAGAGGATTTCTCTTTTGGTGAAACCCTGCATACTCTTAGGGAGCACTTTCACTGGGAAAGTCAGGATTACTCTGATTCTAAAAAGAGGCTTAGGGATTTCTTACTCCTGCCCCAGCACAGGCCTTCAGCTATCCCTCCTATACTAGACATTGTTGATGATGCCTTTTCTGAATCTAGCTTGGCCCCTGACTCTTTACCGCCTGCTCCCAGAAAGCCTGATAGATATTACAGGGTTCCTGACTCTCACAAGTTCCTTTTTAAAAATCCTACTGCGGATCCTGAGACCATTTCACAGGGACCCAAGGGCATCAAGGCTACTACTGCCAAAAATCCTACCCCCTCTGATAGACACTCCAGGGGGTAAGAAAGTGTACACTTCTGCAACTTTGGCCATTAGGGCCTTAAACTGCCAGTTTCATATAAAGTATCAGCAGCATAACATTGGATTGCTTAAACAGAAAATGATGTTGATTCCTGACTGTGCTGAAAATAAGAATTTACAGGATTTAATGCATTCTGCTGAACAGGTTGGAAAGCATACTTTGCAATGTGGTTTTGATTCACTAGAGGCATCTTGCAGGGCTGCTGTCACTGGGTCTGTACTTAGAAGGCATGCTTGGCTTAAGGAGCAATCTTTGCTAGGTCATGTTAAAGCTAAATTGGATGCTCCCTTAAATCAGGCCCACCCATTTGGCAACAAAGCAGAAGAAGTTCTTAAAAAGATGGAGGAAAAAGCTAAATCTATGCAAACTGTTAAAGATTTCCTACAAGTACAAGCTCCAAGATTTAGTAGGCATTGGCCATCTAAGAATTGGTCTTTTCCTGCCTCTTCCAGGCCTTCTCAGTCCAAACCCAGAACCAGCAGAACACCCAGGCTTCAGTCCCAGGGAACACACAGGACTAAACAGTAGGGGGCTCCCACTTCCAAATCAGGAAGTAGTAAGACTCCACCCTATGATAAACTGTCTCAGTGACTTAACTTTAAAACTTCCAAGCACTTCTCAACTGACTGCTCCTGTAGGGGGAAAGACTGCTCTGTAGGCAAAAAACTGGGAACTCATTACCCAGGACAAATGGGTTTTAAATATAGTTTTCCAAGGTTACAGATTTCACTTCCACACATTACCAACCCCAAACGGTTGGCCAGATCTACCCCCAAATCATTGGGCAGAGGCTCAAAAGCAAGTACGCTCTCTCTTAAGCATAAAGGCCATTCAAACTGAACCAGAAGAGGAAAAGGGACAAGGTTTCTACTCAAGATTTTTCCTGGTACCCAGAAAAGGCAACTCTTGGTGTCCTATCCTGGACCTTTCTTTATTAAACACCTTTTTGGTGATTTCAAAATTCAAGATACTAACTCTTCACCAATTACTTCCTATGCTATGCAAGGATGCCTGGTTGGCAACACTGGATTTAAAAGAGGCATACCTGCACATCCCAATCAGGGAATCTTGCAGAAGATACCTATGCTTCAAAGCAGGCTACATGCACTGTCAGTTCTCTGCACTGCTCTTTGGCTTATCTACTGCGCCCAGGGTATTCACAAAGTGCCTAGCTCCAGTCATTGCATTTTGTAGGCAAAGAAATATTCAAATATACCCATACCTGGACGATTGTCTAATTCAGGCATAAAGCCAGGACATACTTCTGAATCATCTGGCATTTGTACAGAAGGTAAAATGAGCCAAAAAAGTTTATAACCAGGAAAAGTGTGATGAGAACTCCACCAGGCACAAATAAATCTTCAAGCTAAAGGGTAAAATTGATTTTAATAAGCACTTTGAACCACTCCACAACAAAGACTGGATCAAATAAAGACAAACAAACAGCCTTATACTCTGGTATCCACATACCCAATAGTCAGGACTTCATCAATTATACATCCATTTATGGTAGTAAAACTGAAATGCTTTTATATGCTGTTTGAATTTAGTCATAGGTATTCACAAAGTGCCTAGCTCCAGTCATTGCATTTTGTAGGCAAAGAAATATTCAAATATAATACCTGGATGATTGTCTAATTCAGGCATAAAACTAGGACAAACTAAATAAATAAGTCCAATTTGTACAGAAGGTGCTAACTTGTCTGGGGTACACCATAAATGAAAAGAAATCACATCTGGTACCCTGTCAACAAATTATATTCCTGGGAGCAAGCTTGAGCACAACTTCCCACATGGCTTTCCTCACGCCAGAGAAACAAATTCATTTGACAACGTACTTCAAACTAATGGCCACAAAAACCCTGTAATCTGCAAGGCAAATACTGCAAAAGCCTTGGGGTTCATGGCCTCCTGCATTCTACTAATTCCATATGCAAGACTGCATATGAGGAAACTACAATGGTATCTAAAAAGCCTATGGTGTCAACATTCTCAGGATCTAGAAGCAATGATTCCTATCATACCTTGTCTGCAGTTAGAGTTCCTTTGGTGGGCAGAGGCCTGCCACCAAAACAAGGGACTACCATTCACTCTACCCCCTGCTGCCCAAACCCTAACAAAAGACGCATCAGACTATGCATGGGGCTCACCTGGCAGGGAAGTGCATTCAGGGCAAATGGAACCCAAGTCAAATGCACCTGCATATCATTCAAAAAGAAATGTTAGCTGTACAGAATGCTCTGACAGCCTTCACACTTAATGGTAAGGATGGACAACACCACTGTTATGTGGTACATAAACAAGCAGGGGGGTATCCATTCTTACCCCCTCTGCAGACTAGCCATGGCTCTGTGGAACACAGCCTTGAGCTACCAAGTGCATCTACAGGCTCAATTCCTGCCAGGAAAACTAAATACACTGGCAGACAAACTCAGCAAAAATCTCATGGACCCACATGAGTGGAAACTGGAACCAAAGATTTTCAACATGTTGATAAACAAATGGGAGAGCCCAGATATAGACCTGTTTGCCTCCCCCCAGAACTACCAATTGGACAAATTCTGCACAAGAACTCCCCACAAACAAGCTTGGAAAGTGGATGCTCTGTCCTTCAGCTGAAAAAATCTATCAGTTTATGCCTTTCCTCCTCTGCCTCTCCTCTCCTAAGTATTACTAAAGATCAAACAGGACAAACCAAGGATGATACTGATTGCATCAGACTGGCCACGCCAACACTGGTACCCCCTCTTGCGCAGTCTGTCACTGCTGGCTCTATGGCACCTGCCTCAGACCCCTACCCTGCTGTCACAGCAGGAGAGTCAGATTCTGCACCCTCAGCTTCAAACCCTGACCCCGGCAGCCTGGCTAATTACCTAATCTCTCCATTACCATCCCTCAGTAAACAAGAGTCGGATGTCATTTTGGAGGCAAGGAGGCCTAGTACTAGAAAATCTAATGTTGAAAAATGGAAAAGATTCTGTGCCTGGAACCAAACTCAAGGGATGGGCACAGCAGCGCCCAATTTACTTCAGATTCTTCAATATTTAACTGAGATGCTTCACAAGGGCCTTTCTTTTTCCTCCATCAAAATTCATGCCTCAGCCATTTCAGCTGATGACAACACAGAACCACCCCTCTTCTGTCATCCACTGCTCAAGCAGTTCCTCAGAGGGGCCAAAAACTTAAGGCCACCCAGGAGAGCCCCAACTCCAGCCTGGGACCTGAACTTTGTATTGGAAAAGCTCACTCTTCCTCCTTTTGAGCCAGCTGCAAGTGCAGAGTTAAAATTTCTTTCTTGGAAAACAGCCTTCCTTTTAGCAATTACTTCAGCAAGAAGGGTTTCTGAACTACAGACCCTTATGGCAGTGGAGCCTTTTGTCATATTTCATGTGGACAGGGTGTCCTTCAGGACCAATCCCTCCTTCATGCCCAAGGTGGTATCCAGTGTGGCTCTTAATCAGTCCATTCATTTTCCAACCTTCTTTTCTAATCCACAGAACAAAGGGTAAAGGGTACTGCACTCCTTAGATGTGCACAGACAACTTAGATTTTACTTGGATAGGACTAAACCTCAAAGGAAATCTGAACAACTGCTGGTGGCATTTGCTGCAGGGGCAGAGGGGAAGGCTATTTCAAAGCAAACCATTCCTAAATGGATAGGCCATTGCATTCATTTCTGCTATAAGCACCATGGAAAACCTATCCCCCAGGAGATTAGACCCTATTCAACCAGGGCTGCATCTACCTTTACAGCCTTTTTCAGAGGTGTACCTACCAGGGACAACTTAGAAGCTGCTACCTGGAGTTCTGTACATACTTTCACCAAACATTACCATTTACCAATTTTCTCTAAATCCAGAGCTGTCTTTGCCACTGCAGTCTTGCAGGGCCTTATAGCTGGTCCTAATGCTGTTTAAATGCCTCCTCCCATCCTTAGCTTTGGGAATCTACCCAAATGTGATGACTGCAACAGTGAAACACGAAGAACATAGTACAGTTGTGTACACTTACCATAAATGTAGATGTTCGAGTGTATTCACTGTTGCAGTCCTGGTTACCCTCCCTCCAGCCCCCTGACATCTTTTGGTTATACCTTTACTCTCCTTTACTATGCTTAAAAGCTTTTTGATGTATTTGCATTTTTGTTGGAGGTGTAACCTTGTATATATGTGTGTGTGTGTGTGTGTGTGTGTGTGTGTGTGTGTGTGTGTGTGTGTGTGTGTGTGTGTATATATATATATATATATATATATATATATATATATTGTTTCCCATTAGGGGGGCACCTGACATCTGGGGCAAGAAAAACTGATATAATGGTGTTGGCTGCATATTTTATACCCCTGACTACCTGACGTCATGGAAGATGAGACAGCAACCGATGCAGGACCCAAGACTTTGATAATGAGGCCGATTGAGGGCTACTGCAAGCAGATAACCCAAATGTGATGACCGCAACAGTGAATACACTCGAACATCTACATTTATGGTAAGTGTACACAACTGTACTTTTTAACCCCCCCTATACTCAGCACTTATCTGACCTATGATTGAGTATAGCTCCCTATTCGGTATGTACCGTACTAAGCATCTACAGCAATTAGAGAGATGTCATAAGTTTCTAACAAAGAAGATAAAGGGCCTCCAGCATGTGCCTTACATGGAACAAATAAAATCCCTGTCAATATACTCTGTATCGTATAGACTTCTTAAGGGAGACTTAAGCCTGGCCTACAGATCAACCCAAGACCCAAACCTAATGAACTTGCTGCATATCCATAAATCAAATGGGTCTAGGGCTAACCATTCCAGGGACTTAAATATGGCCTGCGACTTAAATAGGACATGGTGGAGAGACAGGTTTATCTCCCAGCGACTGCCACATTTTTGAACAGGATACCAGTTCATGTGAAACAGAGCACCTCTATGATACTGTTCAAGAGGAACCTGGATGAGTGGATGGGGCACCATAAATTATTACCTGGGATAGCGCTAATAACCATCCTGGATATGGGCAGTCATCACTAAATGCAGTCTTGGGTATTGACTAGTATTTCTATGGTATTGCATTGGGTTGAAACGGCCAGGCTTAAAATGACCTCTGGGTCGATAGCCTAGTAATCTCCTATGATCCTCTTTCGAAAGTTTGGAAAGGTTTTTGTTCAAGGGTGTTTTTAGTGTCAAAAATGCTTGGAGACCAGTTGTGGATCTTTCTTCTTAGACCTGTTTGTGATGGTGCCTAACTTCAAAATGATGTTACTTTACAATCTGTTAACTCTTCTCCTCATTCAAGTTTCCTGGTAACTCTACATTTGAAACATGCTTATCTTCTCATTCTTTTTCATCCAGACTTCAGATATTTCTTAAAGTTTGTGTGTCTGGATCAGTTTATCAGTTCTCTTCTTTACCCTTTGGACTATACACTGTATCAAGAGGGTTCACTAAGTGCCTAGCTGCAGTTATAGCTCATTAAAGGCCAGAGGGTAGTAGTTTTCTTTTTTTTTATATTTAGTTGATTTGCTTAATTTGCAGAGTCTTTTTCAGAGTGTCAGGGGACTCTCACTTGGGTGAGAGATCTTTTACACAAGCTGGGATTCAGAACATTCAGAAGTCCTTTTTGGCTCTTTCACAAAAGGATTGTGTTCCTAGTGTGTCAGCTGAACACCTCAGTTTTAGGAGCTTTTCGTCCACATGAAATACTAGATCTATATATAGATCTATTTCTAAGGTTTCCACTTAGACTTTTGCCACTTTGAGGGAATACCTCAGGATTTTGGATCTCATGTCATCTATGATTCTCATGATAACCCTGTTGTCTGAAGTCAGTCTGGTCCCAGCATCAATAGCCCTTGTCTTTCCAAATCCCAGTACTGGTGTTTATCAATAGAAAAATTAATTGGAGACCGCAACTGTCCTTAAATTCACGTCTCCCCTTATTCCTGTCTGTTCCAAAGCAAATTCACGTCTCCCCTTATTCCTGCCTGTTCCAAAGCAGTCAAGTCATCGTTGACATCTTGGACTTTGCTTGGGGAGCAGTTTCAGGAGGGATAATAGTGCAAGGTGTATGGGACACCTAGAACAGATGTAAGCAGATAAATATGAAAGAGATGCTTGCCTTGATCAAGGCATTCAGTGGTCTGAATCATCTTTGGTGCTCAGGACTTCTTCAAGTTGTTTCTGACAGTATCACATTCATGTGGAACATCTTCAAGCAGGGAGAACCAGGTCATACCCCCTTTGCAGACTATCCATGTTAGCTTTGGATATAGCTGCACAGCACAGTCCCGCTCTGCAGACTTCTTTCATTCCTTCAAAGCAATATTGTGTGGCAGAAAAGCTGATCAGAGCAAGGCAAACCCTTGCGTATGCAAAATAGATCGGGATTTTCCAAGATTTGATACAGCTGTGGGGATTTCCTGCAGTATACCCATTTGCATCTTTGCTAAACAATCAACTATCAAGATTCTGCTTTAGGACCCCATGCTAGAAAGCCTGGAAGTCAGATGCCTTTTTCTTTTTCTTTGACAGGAATGTCTGTCTGTGCTTTTCCACCCTTTCCAATGATATCCAGGATACTTTTGAAGACTCAGAAAGAATCCCCTAAGATGTTTGTAGTGACTCCCTTTCTGGCCCTCACAGAATGGATCTGCTCACACAAGATTACAAGTGTGTGAGACACCCCAGCCACAGTCAAATTCAACTGACTATGTGAATGTTGGGGTTTTATTTTCCTTTAGGCGTGTGTTTACAGAGGACGTGCAGCTTGTACTAATGAAGGCTAGAAAGCCTTCTACTAGAAAATCATATATTAGCAAATAGAAAAAGTTTCCTAGTTGGTGCCAAAAACAACATAACCAGCACCCATTCAGATCTTGTTGTTCTCTGGTTTTACAACTTTTGTGTGATTTGCTCTACTGTGGCCTTTCTTACTCCTCCATCAAGGTTCATTTGTTGACCATTTAAGCATGTCTGCCCATGGATCCTCCTCTTTCAATACCTTCTTGTGTCAAAATGTTTTTGAAACGAGTTTTGCATAAGACACCGCCAAGTATACCAGTAGCCCCTCCTTGGGATCTTAATTTTGTGTTAGAAAAGCTAACAGTTACTCCATTTGAACCAGCTAATCTGGCTGACTTGAGGTTCTTAACATGGATAACAGTTACCCTTTTTGTAGTGGTCAGAGCAATCAGTGTATGAGTTGCAAGCTCTTATGGTAAATTAATCATACCTTATTTTCCATAGGGACAGAGTTTCTTTGAGAACTAATCCCTCTTTTATGCCTAAAGTGGTATCCAGGTTTACTTTAGGCTGAACTATCCTTCCCCCAATTTTCTTTACTGAATCTAAAAATGAGGGAGAAATGGTGTCCTATACCATGGATGTTCACAAACAACTCTGGTACTGTCTTGACAGAACTATATCTCTCGTATCTTTGGATCAATGGTGTATCTCTTATGAATGTAAAAAGGGACAACCAGTGTCAAAACAAATGGTCATCTAATTACCTTTTGTTATATTTATCATAACAAATCTATTCCAGGCAGGGTCAAACCCTTCCCTACCAGGTCCTTGGCTTCATCTTTGGCTTGTTGGATAGGGTTGGATTCTAGAAGATTTCTTGAAGCAGCAAATTAGTTCTTCATGCATACTTTTACAAAACACTGCAAGTTTGATTCCTTCCTTCTCCAGGGCTTCCTGGACTCTTCTCCTTCTACCTCCCAAATATAAGTTAGTGTAATGCACCCATATAGCTAAGGCTACTGCAGCACAGATCAATATGATCAACATACAGCTATGTAAATAAACTCACCAGTAGCCACTCCCTTCCTCCATCCTCTTGTTTTTTGGCAGGAAAGCTGTGAAGGGCTTGGCACCCAAACTTGTCTTTTTAGTCAGCTCAGTTCAAGCTGCCAGAAAGTTTGGGCACATGGAAGGTGCCCTGAAGCTTTGGAATCTACCAGCTGTTATATCTTAGGCAGGATATAACGCATATGGCTAAGGCTACCGCAACAGTGACCATTTGAGTATCTACTGTTATGGTAAGTTTACTTATATACAGCTGTACTTTCTGTTAAGTCTAACCAAGTTATTTTACCTTGGGGAATAGTATATAAATTTTGTCTTGAGTTTCTACTACTGCATTTGCATCTTCCATATCAAATATTCTTGTATTTGGATACAAGACATCATAATTCGTTTGAAAAAACTTGACTAGGCATAGAAGCCCCCCCCCCCCCTAGTCTTTAGCCTACTAACACTCTGTGAATCTTTGAATCTATATATTTCTTCAAAAATCTACCCTCTTTTGACATATATTCTCTTTTTGGTCCCCCTGATATATTCTCATTGTTGCAAATTACGTTTTCAGAGCTCTGTTCTGGGGTTTGTAAAGAGGGAGATTCTATGGTGGGACACCAGATTTTTCAGAACCCAGGTCTCCTTTTCTGTCTCTTTTCACCTCCCCTCCAGTCTGTCACAACAGATGCTTCAGACCTGGCATGGGAAGATGTTTCCAAAGCTGTTGAAATGCAAGGTCTTTCAAACAAACACGACAGACAAAAGCACGAAAATTTGAGAGAAAGATGATGATAGTGCTAAATGTTTTGAAAGCCTTAAGTTGTGTCTGGTCTCCAAGACTATTGCGTGTTTTCACGGACAATACCACAGTGATGTGGCACATAAAGAAGGGGATACCAGATTTTTACTCCCTTTGCAAACTTGCAGTGAAAGCCTGGGAGTTAACAATCTAACTCTTCAAACTTCAAACATTCCGTCAAAGCAAAACTTTGTTGCAGGTAAGCTAAGCAGAACCAGGACAGGCCCTCAATAATGGGAACATTACTATGGGCTCCTCCAAGAACTGATCCAATTGTGGGGAACACCTCAAGTTGATCTATTTGCCTCCTTATCACTGAATAGCCAACTAAGGAAATTCTCCTCCTGGAACCTTTCCAGACAGGCCTGGAAGACAGATGTCTTCTTCTTCATAGGAAGTATTCCTGTATACTTTTCCACCCTTTCCACTGGTATCCAGGGTTTTTCTAAAGATACTGAAGGGCTCTCAGAAAGAATAATTTCTTAGTTGCAGCCATTTGTGCCGCAAGTATTTCTGACACAATACACTATAGGATACCAGATTTTTACTTCCTTTTGCAGACAAGCCACCCTGGTGGAACCACAAAATCAATAGGCTGTATAACAGAAGGAAGAAAATTATGGCAGAAAATTAGGAGGTGCAACACCCAGCAGGATAAAAACACTCTCATCAAACTAAACAAACAACTCAGAGGACAAATAGTCTACCAAAGCCAAATTTGAGGTCCACAACCTCAAAAGCAATACACAGTTGTGTGCAGAGCTCATTGTAAATGGAGCCACCTATACTTAGCCAGAATATACAGAAAACTTACGGGATGGTAAATTCAGCTCCAACTTTATGCCCCCCTCTCAGCATTCCCTTAGGTAATACCATCAAATATAACTCCCCCTGCTATCACTAGGGAACAGGTCCTTAATGCTGTCTCTGTGGCCAAGAGCACTGCATCATTGGGACCAGAGAATATCCTTGGATGCGTATTAAATAGCATGAAACATTACCTATCAGGCCATCTGAAATCACTGTTTAACTCTAGCCTCCAAACAGGTTTCATGTCTCATGAATGGAGAAGAGCAACAGTCACCCCTGTGCACAAAGGTGGGCCATCTACAGATCGTGGAAGCTATAGAGCCGTAAGTCTCATTAGTCTTATATGTAAAGCCATGGAAAGAATTATGGAAATTATCAGCAGTCATATAGTAAACCTCCAGACACTGGACCCAACACACTTTGTTTTTGTCAAGGGCAGGTTATGCCTGTTCAACCAGGTGGACTTCGTTCAGGTCACCAAAGCAATAGATGAGGGCAAAATGATTCCCACTACCTACCTTGACCTGGCCAGGAAATTTGACACAAGGCATTGTTGACAAACACAAGAGGTTAGGTACAAATCCGTATGCAACTTGGTGGATAGCCAACTGGCTCACAAACAGGACCCAGGAAGTTAGAATTAGGGAGTTCACCTCTATAAAGAGACCAGTCTCAAGTGGAGTCCGTCAGGGATTGGTCCATGAACCGCTTCTTTTTGGAGGTTTGGGAGGTTAGCTCAGTGCTCCATTTTTGCACCCCTTTTGTACAGTGTGTACATGCTGCCTCTGAGGATGTTCATGTTAGTATTAGACATAATTGCTGAGGTGATAACATCCAGTTGTGTATGTCCTTTTCTCAGGACCAGGTGTCTTGATTTCTTCACTCTGGAAGACCACCTTGATTTTATCCTCACTTGAATAAGAAATGGGCAATGTAAGGTTAGTCATGTAAAACCTGAGGATATGCTGGTGCATACTTGTATTTTGTTCCTAACCCCTTTTTTATCTTTGTAGAAAATCAGTTAGAACTCATATCTGCAGTCGCAGATCTGGGAGTAATTCTTGGTAACATGGTGACACTGAAGGATCATGGGGCAGTGACTGTGAGAACAGTTAACCACAGACAAAACTTTCATCGACAGATTTGGCAATGGTTATACTTGCACTTGTTTTAATGCGTCTTAGTAGAGCGTTAGACCCAGGATTCTCAGACATACATCTTGTTCTCTTGCATTAGGCCTAAAATTCTCTATTCAGGGTTCTGACTTGTCTTTCAGGTTATGTCATATCACCCTTTGGCTGCTAAATCTACTTTTTCTTGTTTACTTACCAAGTCCTGCATAGTCCAGTTCTCCTCTGCTTATAAAGAGCCGGTGGCATTCCATACTTGCATGCAGCCTTCAGGTAATCATATAAAGGGCAGCTAGTTGTTCCTAGCAAAATGTGGTTGTTTTTTTTTTGCCTGTTTGACTCTAGTTCTTGAAAACATTGAGTAGGACTTGCAAGACTGGGGCCTCTGTAGTGAATCCTAAGGTAACTTTGTATGCAGTCACCCTGTGATTACTTTGTGATCGTTTTTCCAAAAAAGATATATACCTAGCTTACAATCTTCTGTTTATATATATATATATATATATATATATATATATATATATATATATATACTCCCATACCATACATGAATACATGTATGTGTGTGTGCTTGCATATGTGAAGTGTAAATGGCAAACTCTTCAGCACAATCTATTTTTATAGTGGTAGCATTCTTTAGATTCTAGGTCTTAAACCAAATTTTATAAGTCACAGTAAGCAGTAACTATTACATTTGTAATATTTTGTAAACAGCTTACAATATCTCAGCAACCACTCAAGTTACACGCATACTGTCAGCAGCATTTTATTCATCTAGCTGAGAACTTTAATATGAGGCTAAGGAGTTCTGTCTGTGTTACGTGGTTGTTGAGATATTTAGAGCATTGTGAAAATGATAACTATATAACTTAATATCATAAAAACAGTTAATATCTATTTACCTGCACAGAGGTCAAATGTGAATGCAGTTGAGTTTGCCGTTGTATAAGCTGTTAAGATGAAATCTTTTAAAACCTTGTACATAGCATGGTTTTGGAATTATTGATGTAAATATGGACATACAATATTTAATGCCTAGAGGCATCAGTAGGAGTTAACTGCAGATCCACCTGGAGGTGTCACTTGGAGGTAATGAGTTAATACCTCTGTACTGCCCACAGTTGTGAATGTCCACTTTGTTCTTGTACACTTGCACTAGTATGCTTATTTTCCAGTGATGTGGGAAACACCTTTTTCGCCATACTGCTATAAGTACCCTCTGGAGCCATTTCTCCCATAACTCACACAACATATTGATCATATCTGCTGTAGCTAATATTTTGTAAATCATAAATAAATTTAAAAAAGTGTATGTCTAACACGCAAACACATGTATACACACAGAATAAGTGGTGACCTGGTGTATTGTGTGTGAAATGCCTTGTACTATAGGGGCAGGAGTAAATTAAGTTCCCTAATTCAGCAGTACAAGCTATTTCATGCATTACACAAATAAGACACCTATGCATTCCTGGCATTAGTGTTTCTGATTGTTTTCATTGGGCTGCTTGTTATTGCATTCTTTGTGTGCTGTGTATGGCTTTATGTAGTTTCTATGCATGTTTAGGTCCCGTGGATAGTTTTCTAATGTAATTTCAAGGTGATTTTAATTTTTATATGTTTACAGTGTCATGTAATTTGTGCTGTTATTTTAGTATTGTAGCGTAGTAGGGGTTACATTTAGGTAGGGTATTTTATTTATTTTAAGTACATTAAAAATAGACCAGATATGATATTAATTTTCGGGTTTTTGAAGCTTACTCTTGATCGCATATGGCCTATCCAGCACCTGTTTAATTCACGGATTTTTCAAAGAATATTCACCTGACATTAGGAAGAGAACAGGATTTGTATCCATTATTTTAAAAAAGACCTTAAGGAAAAAAGTACATACTTATGCTTTCCCCATTTCTAAGATCTTTGAGAAATGACTACCCTTTCAGGTAATGTACTGCCTTGAGCCTAAACAGCTACTTGAGCTGTATTATAATAGTTTTATATGTCAACGTTCCTCGAGTGCAAAATTATGGTTACATTAGATGTATAAGGAATCAGATGTGCCAAAGATAGATTGTAACCTATTTATTGATATTTTGAAGGGTTTTGTCTAGGTTGGTCATCACAATATCATCTGTAGTTTTTCAAACCAGTTTACAAAGAAGGAGCCAGCTCAGTGGTTTGAGGCAGGGCGTCCATCTGTGCCCCTAGCAACTCAAGTTTGAAAATGGACTCTGGTCTCTATTAGAGCTGACTGGGTGAGTCTGGTGGGAATGAGGAGAAATCCCACTGCCTGGGTGACCTCTGGTGAGGACCAGGGGCTTTGCAGGTCATCTCAGGATTAATATAATAAGCAGTGGCAACATCCTGACATCATTTCACTAGCCATCTTCATAGCTAGGATAATTTATCCCTTTATGTTGTGAGGCCTTTATGCAACCAACCAATCAACCAAACCTTCAGTCATTCTGCTCTTCTCTGCTGTCTTCCAGGGAACTCTTACAAGGACATCTGAGGGTAACATTTTAAGTCCTCCTGAGCCTTCATTGATGCTGTCAGTTTGAGTAGTCTTGCCATCTTAACCAACCATTCACATGCAGTCTTTTGCAAGTGCAGAACTAAGTAGTGCACCGGATGTGTGCATTCATTCTGGAGGCTTGTTACAAAAATTGACAGCACAGTCGAGCAGACCAGGGACCCCGACTGTACTTTTGATGATAAAAAAAAAGCTTGTGTTTGTAACCTAGATGACCTTTAATCATCTGATTTTTCTGTGTATTTGTTAACTGCAGGGAAAGATCCTGTCTTCCCTCAGAAAATATATGCCCCAGTCAGCTGTAGGATTTGTCTCCTGAAAAGCCACATGATGAAAGCATTTTCAGCCACACCTCTGTCTACCTTCATTTGTTTTTCACTTTGCTTTTGCATGTGCCTTGGCGTCTTGCAGGGCTGAATTGTGTAGGTGTGTCTGCTATATTGTCTGCTGGAAGAGGGTGTGATTTGCATGTGCTGTACTTTTAAATGATCAGTATGCATGGATTTTAAACCTTAGGCTTTTGATCCCTGAGATTGATGGGGCTTTTGCTTCATTTAGTGCAAAAAGATAAACAGCACAAATGTATGTTTGTGGTTCAAATGCAGCATGCCCATGGATTTTAATCTAGGATTTTGGAAGCTTTATAGAAAAATGCAAAGGTAATTGTATGCACATGGCTACTTTTAAGTTTTAAATCATTAATATGCTGCAGTCATTTGTGTGTGTGCATGTTTCTGTGTCTGCAGTCTATCGCCAGTTTAATGGTTATGAATTTGTACAAACTCCGTTAAGCACAGCCGTCTGTTTAAGGGGTGTTCTGAGGCTTTAGTCTCCGTTTCTAATGACAATATTGGATCTTCTCTGAGCTTAATAAGGATTATTAAGGATGAGAAGGTAGACATAATTTGTGATGCAAACCACACTCTATCAGTGAACCCCATTCTAACATAACTGATGGATCAAACTTCCTTAAAGAATTGTTTTCTTTTATGTATGGGCATACACTCCCCCCATCCCGCCCGCGATATGCAACTAGCTGCAATGTCATCATGCTTAACGGTAAATGATAAAAGCTTCAGCCAGTTCCTTAATCAGTTTGGCGATATGGAATACATTTGCTTTACTGATTCTGTCCTCAGGGAACATATTAATTCAACATTATCATCATTATTTGTGTACAGATTTTAGGAAGATGTAACATTGTATCATTTGTGGTACAGAGAAACTTGTATTCAGTTTTGGAGTCCAGTGTTATTTCCTCATATAGATTCTTTTCTACCTTCAAAGTTTGTCGGCCAGGAACTGTACTTTCACTGGTTCAGCAGCACTGTGCTCTTTTACCTTTTCTCAAACCATGTTCCTTCCCACAAGATATCTATTTCCTTATGAACACGGCAAGTGAAGATAATATCTGTTTGTGCTCTGAGATATTCATCCCATGTCCAGTCTTAAATTATTTGTACTTGAAAATCTTCTTAATGATATGTGGTTGCCTTTAAATTTCTCAGATGATGGCATCTTAAACATTCTTGGTTGTGAGTTACCTGGTCTTGTAATATTAGTTGTTTGATACCTACATGTAGGCATTTCTGTGGAAGCTCTAAATTTCAACTTGGATAGGGGATTAGGCACACTGGTAAAAACTTATACTTTTGAAAATAATTATATACCTTAAAGTAGTATATTTGCAATAGTATCAGAGATTAGGGGAGAATGTCACACTAGTCAACAGACAAAGTAAATTTCTGGCACAAATGGAAAAAAATTCCGTATCCTTCTCACTTTCATTTTTACGAGTATATGCTTACAGTCAGCGGAGGTTGTAAAACTCCATCTGATCAGACTGTATGCTGCTGTGACTGAATGAAACCATATTAGCATGCATTCGTATCGGCTACAGCCTGAAATGTGCGTAAATTTTTCTATTTCATTTTGGTATGTGAAAGAGAAAATGCCTGGAGTGGTAACACTTTTATTTCCATCAGAAAGTATAGGACCTAAGTGGAGAAGGTTTTCACTTACTATGTCAGTACTGAGACATAATATTGGGAAACCTACAACGCTGACTAAAGACTTTTCCAAGTTATTTTCAGTCACCTGACCTGTAATAAAAACTTATCAAGGGCTACCTTTTGCAACAGTTGCACCTGTTTTATGCTTCTGCATCTCTGGAGTCCATTTGTGCATTGCCCATGCAAAGAAAGTAGTACTAACCCTGAGTTAATGTAAGCACTGCCTTGTAACTGTCACTTAGTTGCATTTCTCATTCTCATATTGCTTTTGCAGTTCTTTCAACTTAATTTTCAATCCACAAGAGTCAAAATAGCCTTACTGCTTTTTTTCCCATTGATTGAATGAACTAGTTTTGTTGATGTCTAATGAGCTGTTAGTAGTCACTGTCATTCCCCACTTAACTTTATAATCAGATGAGTCTGTTGGAAGCAGATGGCCCCTGTATATTTTTTCCTCTGGATCTGTGTACGATCTTGATGAAGTTCATTCATTCCCACTACTGCAGCTGTCTTCAGGCAGTTTAAGTTATGTCTTACCTAAGACATAACAAAAAGGCAGCTTCCAAAAGCTCTGGCTCCATCCCATATTTCCACTCTGACTGCTAATTTGTCAACCCTGATGAGGGAAAATCAGCAGTCAGAGTGGAAAAACTAAAGTACTTTGTTGCCACCTTGTGAAGAAGTTGCTCAGAGGCTTCACAATAGCAGCAGCCAGCTTTCAACTCCTTTCTGGCAGATAAGTCCTCTTTGGTGAATTTTTCCGTACAGAAAATGTAATTATTTATTATGTATATTTATTGTATTAACAAAAAAGTGCTTTTTTACTTTTATTTTGCAAATAAGACATGGTCCCTTTAATACTATGTTTTTGGGGAATTCTGTGCGAGTGGGAACCTATTTGACAACTTACACAAGCCACTTGTGTAAACTGCTTGACAACTTACCTTCCAAACAACTCCTTTCAGAGATTCTAGCCACATTATAAGCTTCCTCCTTGGTCACAGCATGGCTGCTTACTCCAGCTGGTTCATTTCCTATACTTCTTAGAAAGACAAAAAAACAACAACTTACTAGAGAACCCTTGCTGACTGCATAGTAAGTCTTCACCTCAGCTGATGGTGGGTGACTTTATAGTGGCCTGCAGTCATTCCTCAGACCATTTACTTACCTCTGCAACTTTCTCTGGTGTAGAACGTTAAGCCATCATGAGTCAGGAGTCAGCCACATCCTCTTCAGCTATTCCATTGTCCAATACATGCAAGACAGAATCATCCTTTCTGGGGCACAGATATAGTCTGTGAGATGCTGCTGGGCTGAGTCTAAGGGAAGAGACCTCTTGAGGGACCTGAGTAGTGTTTTTTTCAAGCCTTTCTTTGCAGCACATGTATAGAAAAAAATGACCTAAAAGTTAAATATTGTTCTCCAGAGCAGAGTGTATCTGCAAAAAAAGAGGATTGTCTTACTTCAACTAAGAAATTGTTACAGTCAGTCCTGGTACACTATATGCAGTACGTGTTAATCATGTCAGTCAAAATATTGCTCAGGAAGTCATGTCAGGTACTTCTAATATAGACAGAGACAATGCTTCATCTCCTGCAGATTCTCAAGCCCAAAACTCTGTGGATAATGACACTTAGCCATCACATCCTCAATTGGATTCATTTTCTGTTTCTCAGATTATTGCCAGGATGTATGAGGCATTTTTAGGGGGGAATAAATGGATGTTCCCTTGAACTGAAATATAATGATATATTGTCTCATTATGCACATACTCCTCCTTTAATGCTAGCCTTGGAGGAGGTAGATAAGGCTGCAGCAACCCTTACTCACAAATGTCAGTCCCCAGAAAAGCCGATGGGCTTTGCAAAGTTTGTCAAACTAATAAGCAATTGGTTTCTTACCCTAGGTCTGACCTTGCGGCTGTCTTGACACCTACTTCAGCAGATAACAGGCTTCAGGGATCATCCAGTCCTTTTTCTGTGGACATAGAGGGGAATATTTCGGACAACTTTGGTAAGATTTTTTTTCTTGCCACTTTGGCTTAGGGAATTCTTAACCATCTGATCCATAAGTGGAATTTTTTGCCTTTCTGTGTAGACAGCTTGAGAAATCTACCCTACCGCTCTTCCCCCTGAAGGTAGTGCCTAGTTCAGTTCCATTATTTCCAGCACATGTCAAGTATCTAAACATAATTTAAGGAATGTGCATGATATGTAGATACTGTGTCTTGGATCTCTGCTTCTGCTACTGTTTTGAGGAGGTATGCCTGGGTGCATAACCAAAATATTTTGGATGAGGTAATCCTGAAAGTCTGAATTCAGCTTTGAATAAGGAGGTTTTCTTGAGTCCGTCTGTTACTCTGGTCCTCAAACAATTTAATGATAGAGAAAAAATAATTCAAGGAGTTTGAGTTATTTCACCCCGTCCCCCCTCTACACTTTACAAATCTGCCAGATCCTGTTTCACATCTAAGAAACAAAACAAGCAATCCTTGCTTTCACAAGTCAAATAGGGATACAAAAAGAGATGGCAGGAGCGGATCAGTAAGAAACCAGGTTTTTCCTAATAAGGGGCAGTCATAACTTCAGAAAGGCTATACCAGTATTCTCCCCCATCCCCTTGCCAAAAACTGTCCCATCAACTGGCTCTGTACATTCCCGTTTGGTAACAGATTGTGCCAGATTCATGTTTGTTAAAGATAGTTCAGGAGGGATGCAGTTGTCACTGGACACAAAAACCTCCTTTTAGGCAGTGCCTACATATTCTTCTAACCCAAAAGAATATTTTTCTCAAGTTCTTCAGCATTTGCTCACCATAAGAGTGCTACAACCAGTGTTATTAAATCAAAGTCTTATATTCCAGAATGTGTCTGGTACCATAGTAAGAGTCTTCTTGAAGACCAGTTCTAGATCTTTCCTTCCTATACCTGTATGTGGAAGTTCCAAAATTCAAGATGCTGACCCTTCAGAGTCTGTTGCATCTCATTCCCAATGAAAGTTTATGGTAACATTGGTCCTAAAAACAGGTGCATGCCATCACATTTACCATAGCCAAAGGCTTCAAAACATTTCTCAGGTTTTCTGTGTCTGGGTCACACCATCAGTTCTCTGCATTATTTTTTTGGGTTATCTACTTTCTAAGGGTGTTTACAAGTGTGTAGTTCGTTCAAAGCTCATTGCAGACTGAATGGCACTTGCAGTTTTCCTTTTGTAGAATACTTCCTTATATTTGCAGAGTTTTCTCTCAGTTTTGAGTTTTTAACATGGCTTTCATTTCTTCTGACCAATCTGGGATTCCAGGTAAATGTTCAGAAGTCCTCCTTGAGCCTATCCCATAGGATTGTCTTTGTAGTATGTCTTAAAGATATCCTGCAGTGGAAGACCTTTTTGAGACTGGAGAAGGTGGATATTTATCTGGGGTTCTTTTCTGAGCTTCTCAACGAAGTCTCAGACTTCAGTCAGAGAGTTTTTCAGAATTCTGGGGTTCATGGCATCCATGATTCTCATGATTTCTTTTACAAGGTTACATGTGAAAGATTCAGTGAAACTGCACTTGTGGAGACATCAAATACAAGCAAGTGCAGGTCTGTACTTTGTCTTCAACCTCCAAGTGAATCTGTAAATACAGATGCCTCAGATTATGCTTTTATGCATGGTGGGCAGTTTCTGTGGCGGTAAAGGTGGAAGGCCTGCGGGATTCTTCAGACAGACCAAAGCACATGACTAATTAAGAGATGTTGGCTATGATTCAAGCCTTAAGCTCTCTTTGTTATCTATGGTTTCCAGAACCTTTCAAGGTAATTTCAGACAACACCACAGTGATGTGGTACATCTACAAGCAAGAGGGTACAAAATGACACTCTACTGGTAGGCCGGCTATGACAGCTTAGAGATTGGCTCTCCAGGCACTTTGTAACTCTGCAGGCATCTCACATTCCATCAGAGCAAAACATTGTAGCAGACAAGCTGAGCAGGACCAGGACAGACCCTCAAGAATGGAAGATGAATGAGGAGGCCTTCCAGGATTTGACCCATTCATGGGGGACACCTCAAGTCAATCTGTTTCCATCCTTTCAGAACCGATAATTTTCCATTCCCTTGGAAGGGAATGCTCCTTTATGCATGTCAGCCCTTTCCATGGATATCCAGGGTAATTCTTAAGATTCAGAAGGACTCTTCCAACATGATTGGCCAGTGGCAATTACCACAAGCTTCCTTACAAACTGGACTTAGTCACACATGACAGGGGGAATTAGATACAACTCCATCTCAAACATTTTCAACTTACTGCCTGGATGATTTAGTTCTAATATCTTTTAGGCCTCTTTTTTCAGAGGATGTGTAGCAGGTACTAAGTGTGACAAGAAAACCTGCTAGTAGAATATCTTATGTTGGCAAGTATAAGAGATTTTATAGTTTGTGTCCAGCCAATAACCAGGGACCTATCAGGGTTTGTGTACCACTAGTGCTTAAGTATTTGTGTGCTCTACTAGTCTCTGGTCTTTTGTGCTCCTGTATCAGGGTACATCTTGTGGCCATTTCAGTATATCTGCCCAAAGATCCACCACTTCCTTCAATGTTTTTTGTAAAACAGTTTCTGAAAAGAGTGTTACACCTGAGACCATCATGCAAACAGATTTGCTACTTTCTGGGATCTTAACTTTGTCCTGGAAAAGTGAACCACATCTACATTGGAACCTGCACATCTGGCAGATTTAGGGTTCATTGCATGGAAAACTGTTCTGCTCATTTGCCCTGAAAGAAGAGTTTCTGAGTTACAAGCTGTCATGTTGGCTAAACTCTGTTTTCTCTTCCATAGAGATAGGGTGTCATTAAGAGCAAATCCTTCATTCATGCCCAAGCTTATTTCAGAGTTTACTGAATCAGGCCATCAGTCTCCCACGGTTCTATCCTGATCCTCAAAACCAAGAAGAGAAGGATTTTGCCTACCCTGGACATACATTAGCAGCTCAGGTACTATGTTGACAGAATTAACTCCTTTAGTAAAAGCCGATCAGCTATTTATTTCTTATGTCTGGACTAAGAAGGGGCAACACTTGTCAAAGCAGACTATTTCCCAGATGGTTGTTCTTGGTTATTGCCTTTTGTTAAAACTACCACGGTAAACCAGTTCCAAGTAGTATCAAAGCGAATTCTTTGAGGGCCCTGGTTTCTTTGATGGCGTATTTGAAAGGGGTGGACGCTAGAACCTTCTAGAGTCAGCTTCATGGCCCTGTGCACATAGTAAAAGTAAACTTTATTGTCATTCAGAAATCACACAAGTGCAAAACCTGAACAAAATTCTGTGTCTCCTGACTCAGTGTGCAGACAACATATAGACTATTTTCACAGACATTTACACATATGACACCTAGCCATTACATCATGGACATGCAGGCAGACTAATAGTGCACATAATTAGAAATACATTTTAACACTTTTTGAAGTGAGCACTTGCTTGCATGAGACTGTAGCATTGCACAGGTACTTGGTTAAGACATTGCATTGATCCTTCCACATAAAGACACATTTGAGTATTGCACTATGGCTAATTTACTAATTTGCAACATGTATTGCACTGATAGAAGAGATATTTTACTGCATTGCTACTGCCCTAGATGGCCTATAAGTTACAGTCATGGTGAAGATTGCATTAAGTATTAGATGAGACTGGTAACCAGGTTAATGCACAATTTGAGACAGTTTCTACTGGCCCAGGTGATCATCATGGGGTGTAGTGGTTACTAGAGTTCATCAGCCTGATGGCATTAGGGAAGAAACTGTTTCTGAATTTCGTAGTTCTGCGACATGTACTTTGGAAGAGCTTTACTAGAACCTAGTACTAGTACTTAATACCTTTACTAGGCATTACAAACTTTTTCCTAGATCCAGGAATGGCTTTGCTAAAACCATTCTTCAGGTACTTTTGTATCTATATCCTTTCTCCTCCTAGGTTAGATAGGCTTTGGTAATCAACCCATATAGCCTAAGACTACTGCAGCAGTGAGAATAATGCACATAGTATAGTTGTGTAGGTTCCACTTACACACAACAGTAGATGTTCATATTCCTTACTGCTGCAGTAACTGCACCCACCCTCCATACCCCTTCCATTGTATATACTATTGTATATACGTATTGTTGGCTTACTTCAGAATGAGTACGCTACTTCAGGACTTTCTTGCCCAAAAGTAAAGAAGAGTTTCCACTCTGACTGCTGATTTACCCTATTCTGACCAGTCAGTAATTAGAATGGAAATGTGGGAGGTTGTCAGAGCTTTTAGAATCTGTCCAGTCATTGAGTCTTGGGCAAGATACAATCTATATAGCCGAAAGACTACTGCAGCAGGCAGGTTTTTGAACATCTACTGTTGTGCATAAGTGCAACTTACACAACTGTACTATTTTGTGGACTGCCAGGTTTAACCAAAGTAATTAATACTAGGAGTGTTAAAGTGAACATTTTGTTTTCAGAAAAAAAGTTAAAAGCTTAGAAAAGGATAAAAAATAAGGGTCCAAATAGTTAAGAACAGGTAAAAGTTAGCTAGTTCAATAAAGCCTTTTTACAGATTTTCTTTTTCCCCCACTTGGTTTCAATTTTATATCTAGAAGATATAAGAAAAAACAGAAACATCCTTAATCATTTTTATAGAACTCCTGTCAAGCTGGGTTTAAAATATTTACGTTATTCTCCTGTTTGCTTTTGCCAGTCATACTTTGGTGCATGAACCAATACAAACATAGACATAGGCCTAGTTAATGTTTAGATTCTACTGATTTGCAATGTAGTATTTCAGTCATTTAAAAAGCAGCATGGACTACGAAGCTGGCTCAGCATACAGCAGAACTTCTTCTTCTTTTAGCTTTTCCCGGTTAGGGGTCGCCACAGCTGATCACCTGTCCGCTCATGATTGGCAGTGGAGTTTTACGGTGTCGAGTTGCCAGCCCGGCGCCCAACCTTCCACAGAAGGCACACACACTCATGCCTAGGGCCAATTTAGAGTGTCCAGTCCACCTACAGCATGTCTTTGGGACGTGGGAGGAAACCGGAGCACCCGGAGGAAACCCACAAGACCACAGGGAGGACATGCAGACTCCGCACAGAAGGCACCCCAGCCGAGGATCGAACCGGAGAACTTGCTGTGAGGTGACAATGCTAACCGCTGCACCACCATGGCTGCCCAGCATACAGCCGAACAAACTGATGTATTTCTCAGCACCCATGTTAGTCTGCCCAGTTTTCTTCCCATACCTCTCAACCGCTTAATGCAAGAAATCTAGAAAAAGCCAAAAATAATGGGAGGGCAAAGGTCCCAAATAGGGACAGATTTTAAATATTTTTCATGCAAACTTAGAAATTTGCAAGAATATCAGGCTTTCTATTAGTATGCATTTTCTGAAGGATATGAAGTCTGAAACTCAGATGTTTCTCATTATTTAGTGACTTCAGTCTTCACTGATTTGTCAGAAAACCACAATTTTTCATGAGGAACAGACTAAAAATATGAGGTAAAAATCTGGACATTTGAGAGATGTTTCTTTCTAACGCACATCCTTCTTTTCTCAGAAGAGGAAAAAATTGGCTTTCCTCTAACTTTGTCAAGGAAAGAAGACTTTTATATGAAATGGCCCTTGTTAGTTACAGCACTGATTTAGATAAGTCTCAGTCCTTGTCACCTGTTCCCTCCACACAGCATATTTCTACTGAAAAAAAAATTGGTACTTACATATTAACGCAACCAGATTCTGAGCAGGAGAAGCGGCACATTTCCAAGCCATTCTCCTGACGAAATGTAGCATAGCTTAACAAAATTAAGGTTAAAATGCTGCCACTTCGCTGCATGTAGTTATAGTATATTCAGACTAGAGCAAATGTAAGAAAGTAAAACCAAAACAGCCAGTATTTCCAAAAGCAAAGTAAAATGTCAGTCAATTTTGCACTTAGTAACTGTCCAAAATCTCATTGATGTAAAATGCAATATTTCTTGGAAAACTACTTTAAACCAACGCCATCATTTTCACAAGGAAAATGAACCATCATTCAGTAATTTTGAGTTATGCAAACTGTAGTATATCCCTGTGAGAGGCACCAACACCCCTCAAAAATTATTGGTAACCTGACATTACAGTGCTTCCTGACTGACTTTCATATAGGTATTTCGACAGTATGTTTTTCTAGTAAGGTGGGCTGCACTCCTATACATTATAATAGCAGGACAAAAAGCCAGTTAAACTTAAATGAAACTGAAATGATGGAAAACAAAACTGTAATCACTCGAAGTATCCTTACATGTTGATCACTTTTCAAATAAGCTGTATTTCACTTATCTGACAAACCCAGCAATATCTATAAACTTGCCAGTAATTATTTAATAACGGTCATTTTATTTGAAGATATCCTAAACCAAAATGTAAATCCAACTACCTGCGTTCTCATTAGTTAAAGAATAAGCAATAGTCCTTTGGCTGAAAGTTCTTCATATTTGAAAACTGCACCTGAAAGTTGCCTGATACTTTGGAGTCTTGGAATCTGGTTGCGATAATACGCAAGTACTGAAAATTATTTCAGTTATTTGAGGTGTTTTGCTCGGGAGGGCAGGAAACATTCCATTTACTTCCAACCCCTCACCCTGATAAAAAAGCACTGAAAGTTGTTAGTCTCAGGGATGTCATTCTTTGACTATTTCTCATATGGTTGAGTGTCTTTGTGGTTTGACATAAACATTTTGCAAGCCCTCTAATACTTAACCCTCTGCACCTAGGAAAAAAAATATATGTATATATTATATAGAGATCCTTTTGTCATAAGGTAACATGAAGTAAACAGCAGTTGCCACAATGTCACAATTGCTTGGTCACCCTTTGACAAGGAATCCAGGTGGTGAATGGATTGGGTAAGAGGGCATATATTTTTATCTGCGAGTCTAGGACTGTCTATCGGCTACCTGACTCACATGGCTCATTATCAGAGTTGTTGTTCCTTCGGCTTTTCCTGGTTAAGGGTCGCCACTGCGGTACTCCGGTCCGCTAATGATTGGCAGTAGATTTTCACGGTGCTGAGGTGCTAGCTTGACACCCAACCTTCAACGAAGGCACGCCCATTCACGCATGTCTTTCGAACGCCACTCGACCGCGGGGAGGACATGCAGTCTTCACACAGAAGATGCTCCAGCTGAGAATCGAATGGGAGATCCTCTTGCTGTGAGGCGACAACGCTACCACTGCACCACCGCTGCTTTGTATATGGCTCATTATCAGAGTGCTGTGTGTTAATATAGGTGGAGCATATTTTGCATTCATTATGTGATTCAGACACCAAAAACAAGACTGTGAATCTGGTCTGATACAGGACTGCACATCAGAAAGGCACAATGACTCCTTTAAAAGTTATACTCTAACATCAAAAACCCTTCACAATGGCTTTTTGGTTGAACAATTTTATTTATTTTATTTATCTGTCCTTTGGGAACCAGGAAGGCCCAACTGAGCAAATGGCCCATTTTCAGCAGATGCCCAGAAAGAAAAGCTGCACAACAGATTCAAAAACAAGGTAAGAGACTGGTCTAAGAACCCTTTTAAGCCATGACCTTGGTCACTTGGCAAGGACAACGTGCATGACAGTGAATGACAGTATTTGACATTGGAGATTTCAAGTGATTAATAATAGCGGAAATATTGGTACAGTGCAGCAGAATAAGAATAAAACACTAAATTAAGACATTAACATTTTTCAAATGAGTAGCAATACAAGGAGAGGTAATGTAGTAGATAAACTCAATCAGTAAAAACTTCAAGGAAAAGTGTAGCACTTAGGAAGCTAAGTAGGTAGATTGTGTTAGTCAGCAGTACCACTGGAAAGGACAGCTGTTACAAAGTTCACCACAGAAATATATGGGCTCATAGGTAATACAGTACACATAATAACTGAATAGGCACTGAATAGAATATTAGCGCCTTTAAATAAGATGTGAGAAATGTTTGATATATACTTGGGTACTTAATTACATTAATGTAATGAATCCAGCTGTCTGCTGTAGAGTCTGCTATGTGCAGCAATGAGGAGTAGTAAAGATGAATATTAATATGAGGGGAGAGTGTGCCTCATGCGTCAGCCGTATTCCTTGAAGCAGCCATAGTTTGTCTCATCTGTCAAATGGTCCTTAAACTTTCTTTCTAAATACTATGGGGCTATTAAGAGTACCTAGCTAATTAGGCATTTTATTACATGGTATGCAGTCAGGGCTATTTTACAGAAGGCTGTTTCAGTGCAGGCTAAGGTAAAGTTAGGTCTGCGTGATGGCATGACTTCGTAAGTCATAGTTTATGTTTTGAATCATAATGATATTTTTAAAAGTGGGACAGTATTGTCCAGTCGGTAATTTGAAGGTTCATTTATTGACTAGAAAGGTGGCTCTGGTTTGATTGATAACCACTATTTTTTTTTTTGAAAGTTAAACGGTGATGCTCATTGGGCTGAGATGGTTTCCTGTTGCAATTCAAAGATATGTAACTGTGAGTCCCAGCATTATTGGGGGGAGGATGGTAAAACTAAAGGAGAGCAGTGAATGTCAAGAATCTCTGTTATACTTTGAAAGTTATATTTTGCAGGGAAGCAAAAAATAACGTGCACCATCCACCCTTTCTGATTACATTAATGATATTACCATACCTCAAAGAAAAGAGAATAGTGTAATACACATGATCTTCATATTTTTGTTTATTTCATTTATTAGTAAACGGGTTAAGGCCACTGATCACAAATATCCCTTTAAAAGTCGGTCTGGTGGTGTAGCTGGATAAAGCCCTAACTACAACCTATGTTCAGTTAGTGGCTTGGGTGACTCATGGAGTGGCAGGGAAAGGTAGGCATGCCTATCCTGGGGAGAGAATGTCAATGTGGGTGTCTCCTACAGTGAACCCTGGTGGAGGCTGGGGACGTCAGTGGGAGGTGATGTGGTCCAGTGAGGAGGTGGGAGGATGGAATTGGCTGAGATGCTATAGAGGTGGGGCAATATGATGCATCATTTCCACTGCACACCCTTTATTCAGATGCAACCACATTGCCATGAAGAAAGAAGGAGTAGGTAGGGCTTACAAGACCTCTCTCTCCTGAGACAGCCAAGCCCCAGCACACACCAAATTAAGTCTGGGGGGTATGGAGATTGTCTGTTAAACCCATTGTGGACGGGGTCTATATTTTATATTTGAACGCTTAACTGTTTGAATCGTTAAAGAACAAACTTTAGTGATCGAACAGTTAAATGTTTGAATATATTTAAAAACAATATTAAAAAAAACACAAAGTAAAGGGTTTAAGCAAAGGGGGCAAGCACCCCTGCACCCTCACACCCCCGCTACTTAAATATACCAACTTCGAGATCGCACTTCAGTGTGCTGCAGTGCGGAAATGGAAAATTTCCCATTTCCTACAGTGTAGCGCGATCTTGGAGTTGGTATATTTAAGTAGCGGGGGGTGGGGGGTGCAGTGGGGCTTGCCCTCCTGCTTACACCCTTTACTTTGTCTTTTTTTTAATTTTTTAATATATTCGAACATTTAACTGTTCGATCACTAAAGTTTGTTCTTTAGCGATTCGAACACTTAAGCGTTCGAATATATAATATAGGCCCGTGTGGACGTGGTGTACTGAGTTGCCGGTCCAGTACATTGACAGAAAGCGGACCAAAAAAATTTCCTTTTTCAGGGATGGCTTGGGAGCACTGTCTGGTAAACTAACTCACTCAAAGTCACACAGTAGGTAATTTTTTTTTTTTTTATGTCAAATAACATGACAGATTTTTGTGGGTTAATAGCCAGCTTGTTTTTGACAAGCTAGTTCCAATGGCAAAGTTTTCTTGTGATTACATGATATTGTATTCCGTGTGTTTGTTCTTGTAATAACAATATCTGACTACAGGAAATGAGAAGCATATCCTGAGGGAGTCTATTACTGAAAAGCGAGAAAGGAATTGGCTAGAGACAGATGTTTCTGATACACCTGTCACAACATTGCCAGCATCTGTGAGTGAGCTAGTACTTAACTCTGTGAAGGTTCTCTTCATTGGATAGCTACTGAACCATGCAGCTGCTTTTTTTGACAATGCATAGTAGGCTAGTTTCTGCAGTTAGAAAGAAATGTAATTTGCTGTTTCAAAGGCAAACTGGGGGTCAAAAACTATTATATCTGTGTAAATGCCTTTGCCCTGCTGTACTGCCAGTAGATGAAAACTAACAAAATTGAACCTAAACTGATTAATCTAAAAGATCAAAAGTCAAAATATTGAAAAGAAATCACAATACAAGCACAAAACCTGGTGTCACCCCCCTTGCTACTAATATATACCAGTTACAAAATTGTGCAACAGTGAGGAAACGGCAGTTTCCCAATCCCCACTATACTGCAGCCTCCCACTAAGTATGCCAGCATTCTGTGATCATATCACTATTTGATCGCTTGTGCAAGTACTACAAATGTTCCATATTCCAAGCAGTAGACCAAAGAGAGAGGACTCACGTTTGTTCATATTTAAGATTTGATTGGTAAGGTAGTGTATGGCAATAATTTTGTTGATACTTGAGTTAGTCATGCTGTTGTCTGTTAGTTTGTCTTATTTTTGTGTATGTTCAAGAGTCTGGTCATATACATTTTTTCTAGGATCTTGGCCAGTGGACACACTTTTGTTATTGATCTGTAATTTGTTGCATGTAAGGCTGTAGGTATGATTGTAGCATGTTAAAGCTCAGAAGGATTATTTTAGTGGGGGATCAATTAAAATATGTTCTAATGGCTTGACAGGTATTGAGCTTCCTACTTAGAAGCAGTTTGGGTGTAATAAATGTATCATATTGATCACTGCCTCAGTAGCCTTAGCTGTATGGGTTATATCCTGCCAAAGCTTCCGAGCACCTTCCATGTACCCAAACTATCAAGCAGCTTGGGCTAAGATGACTAAAAGACAAATTTGGGAGCAAAGCCCTTCAAAGCTTTCCTGCTGCCAAAGTATACACTCCTCTGAGGTTCTTGAAGATCGATGGTCGGGTTATGCTTTCCTTTTCTGGGCAGATAAGTTCTCTTATTTATTGATGTTTTATTACTTTCCTTTTCAGGAAAGCTATTTTAAAGGTAGGAGTGTTGTGTTTTAACAGACTGTCTTGAAATTGTAATGTACTTTTAAATGGAGCACTTGTTCTTTTTTCCTTTCAGTTTAAAAGTAGTGTTAACTAAAAATATATTTTCTATGGAGAAAATGTGCTTATTTTTCCTTGATGGGCTGCCATAGTGTTTGAAAGTGCTCTTTACTCTATTTTTTCTGCCAAAAAAGTAACTTTTGAGGACTAGTAGTTTTACTGGCAGACTGGAAACAGACTACTGGTCCCACAGTCAGTCCTTGAATCCACAAAAAGAAAAAGTTAAGCGCTTTGCCACCACAGCAAGCTAGCAATTTGCCTCAGCTGCAGGTGGAAGACTCTGCTGAGGCCATTTGTTGTACCTCAGACCACTTATCTTTTAGACAGGATCCCTCTGGTGTAGTACTTACAGCCGCTAGGGACCAGGGATTAGCCGCATCCTCTGTGGCTGTTGGAGTCCCCTCTGTAGGCAAGGGAGAGTCACCTGGTCACTTCTGGGAGAGGGGACAAGAAAGATTTCCTTGCTGTGCCCATCACTGGGTAAGCAAGGTTGGCCCTATTTTTTCCAGTCAAAAGGAAACATAAAATCAAGCATGTATCTAGTCCTCCTCAAATTTCTTTAGACAGGAGTAATTAACTGGTTCTGGCTCATGGTTTCATTCAGGTTATTGTTCCTTCTTGTAAAATAGTTTCTGGTAAAAGAAATAGGGATTCCTCTTTTCCTAAAGAGATTCAAGATTCAGAATCTGAATGGAAGGATACAGGGATAAATTCATTTTTTAAGTCAGATTTTTGATTCAAAGTCCGGGGAGAGTTAATTTTCTGATTCTCCCTGTGGGGGTTTCTTTTTCTTTGAGACTATTGCTGGAATGTGCCAGTGTTTTCAGTGGGAGAACTCTTGGGGGTTCTCAGTCCCTCAGAAAATACTGTGAGTGGTTACAGAGGGATTTTCCAGAACCTACACCCATTCTTCCTGTTCTGACAGTTTTCGAGGATGCCTGCAATTTCTGTTAGCCAGGTGCCCTTAAAAAGAATGTATAAAATTCCTCAGTTTTTTTAATTTTTAATCACTATTCCCAAACCTGACCCAGCAACTATAGTCTTAGTTCACTCCAATGCTGCTAAGCACTTAGTTAATTCCAATTATATTCTTTCTATATGTTTGGAAAAATATTGATAGGTATGGAAAAATGTATATACTTCTGCAACTGTGGTTTTCAGAATTTTAAATTGTCAGGTTCATAAGTTAAAGTTTTTTCAGACATTTTGTAAAAGTATAAGGAATGTTTTATCTGCAGTTTCTTCTTGCAAGGAAAAATATGCTTTAAATAACCTAGTTTCATCTATTGCACGTCACTAAATTGTTTGCAATGTGTGTGTCTGTTGATTTTTCTTCCAGAGTTATGGCCACTGGCACTGTTTTATGTAGGCTTGAACAACTGCATTCTCCGAACGTTCCAGATGATGATAAAAATGAGACTTTAAATTGTCAAATTGTCCCGTGAATAGAGATTTAGTGTTTGGCCCCTCTGCTGCAGAGGTGCTCAAACAGTATGATAAAAGAAACAAGCTGGTCCAGGGAATCTGTAAGATTTTTTAGCACTCCTTTTCCAAATTGTCCAAGGGATTTTCTTTCTCTTTTTCCATTTTTGACAAAAAACAGAATAACTAGTCTCAACAGAATTCAGTTAAACAGACATTCAAGAAAGAAAACATATTTTCCAAGAAGTCTCTAACCTCCTAAAAATCGAAGACAATCAAATATGTCAGCATGACCTTGTGACCCACTTCCACCTGGTCCCCTTTTTTCTTCCAGAAGATTTTGATCTCCATTTTTCTGTTTGGCAATAGACTGCCTCCGACAAATGGGTTCTGAATTTCATTCATCAAGGTTATAGATGGCAGTGGGAGGAAATTCCACCTTTCCAGGCGGTCATTCCCCATCGTCTAAATCAGACTCGTTTGTTTCCATCTGTTCTGAATCACATGCCGTCCCAAGGACTGATAGATCTAGTTCTTCCTCCCCAAATTGGGGAGGCTTTGTATTTAAGGATGTTCCTAATTTATTTATTTATTTTATTTTATTTTACATTTGTTTAGCGGGATAGTCCGACTGGATACATATCCATTTTCAGCGGAGGCCCGTGGAGAAAAGCTCCAAAATATCACAAATACATGAAGAAAAAATAATGCATATTTATAGGGGAAAAAAAACTAGCAAAGATGCACGGTATAGTTAATACAGCAAGGATACACAATGTAGTTAGGAAATACAATTTATACAGTGGTAGTAAATTTAGTATTTACAAACACACTTAACAGGTCCATTATGCTGGATTTGTAGAAGTGAGTTAAAAATTCTTGTAAGGTAATAGCAATGGGTTGCCAAATTTTGGGGAAGAAGTTGAATATACTTAGTGGAGACCCTGAAGCATTCTAATGTCTTGGTTTATACAGGGTGGTGGCATGAGCATAACCAATTATTTAAGTAGTGGGCTTTCAGTAGTTTTTTTTTTAAATGACTGTTGGCGATAGTAGAAGTAATTTGGTTTGGCAGTGAGTTCCAGGTTCTGGCGATGATGCTGGCAAGAAGGAATTTACCAGCATAATTTTTGTGTTTAATGACCTTTATGAGGTTCTGGTTGCTAGATCTTAAAGTTCTAGAGGGAATGTGGTGTAGGATGAGTTGCTGAAGAGCAGGGGTTTGTCAGGATGGTAATAGAGCTTGTGTGTTGTAGAGAGTTGATTGAGTAGAAACATTTGAGGCAACTCAAGCCAATTGAGCTGTTTAAGAGATAGACAGTGGTGGGACCTATACGGGGCTTCGGTCGCAAATCTAGCAATTTTGTTATAGCAGGATTCCATTTTATTTAGTTCAGTTTGGTGGAGAGTAGTCAAGATAGGGGAGGCATAGAGAAGTATGGATAAAAGGTGAGTCCTTGCAGTGGTCACTTTGGTATGTTTAGTGATAAACTGCTTGATGTTCTTTGTGTTTCACTGTTGCAGTCAACACACTTGGGTTATCCTGCCAGGGGTAGCCCTCAGTCGGCCCGAATACCAGAGGCTTAGTATTTCTGCGTCTGTTGCTGTCGCTCCAGGACTGACGTCAGGTCGTCAGTGGTATAAAATTAGGCAGCCGACGCCATTACATCAGTCTTTCTTGCCGAGGAGCCCAAAGCAGAAGCAGTTCACACGAGTGCCGGCTGGCCGCTACCAGACTTTCATTTCTGAATTGAAGTTGAAGTCTTCTAAAGATAAGTACCTCGTTGAGGATTCTTTTTTCTTGCTCTAACCGATGTCAGAAAAAGTTAACAATTGACTCGCTTGTGGAAAGCAAATACCACACCGAGACTTCATTCTTACTGTGTCACCTGTTTAGGCCCAGACCATGACTTACCTCGCTGTCGCTTTTGTGCTTTGTTCAATGCCAGAACTATACATCATTGGGCCCTTATTGTAGCTAAATATTTTCGCACTCAGTCCCCGTATTCTGATATGGCTTTGGTAAGCCATCCGACTACTGATCTTCCAAAAAAAACGTAAGGATAAAGACAGAGACAGAACGCACAGGTCCAAAACTGCTGATGGCGCTTCCGTTAAGCTAGTCATCAGATCTCCGGTCCTCAGTGAGGTGGTTTCATAGCCCCTGATGCCCGCTTCTGTGGATTCACAGGCTGCTACAGAGACCCGTCCAGAGTCCGGTAGGCCGCGAGACTCTTCTTTAACTAAGGATCCTGCAGATGTCTCTACCTTGGATGGGTCCGGAGCCACTGAGCAGGCACCGGCTTCCGAGGAAGTTCTTCCCGCTACCGATACTCGACACAAACTGATGACTTTTTTCATGTCTTCAGTTCTTTCTAAAACTACCAAGTTTCTAAGGCCAAGAGTATGAACTACGTCTAAAAAAACGACAACCCAAGCTCAGGCACCTGCTTCCATGCCTCAATCTCAAATACTTAAAATGGCGGAAGACCTTATCATGCTTATTAGGGGAAGCCAACCTACCCCTTCCAAAAGAAAAAGAGACTTGTCCCCAGCAGTTTTATCTGACCAGGAGTCTGATGACTCTGATGTTTCTGAATATGAAGACATGCAACCCTTATCTGCTTATTAGGATTCAGATGCAGAGGAATCAATTCCTTATGCCTCTCGTCCAGAGGATTTTTCATTTGGTGAAACCCTACGTACTTTAAGGGAGCATTTCCAATGGGAATGCCAGGACTATCCTCGGTCCAAAAAGAGACTCAGGGAAGTCTTAGATTTACCACAGCGCAGACCTTTAGCCATTCCTCCTGTCTTGGATGTTGTGGATGATGTCTTTATGGGATCCAATTTAGACTCCTGACACCCTTCCTCCTGCTCCCAGGAAACCTGATAGTTATTACAGAGTCCCTGACTCTCATAATTGTCTTTTCAAAAATCCTACTGCTGACCCAGAAGTCATCTCCCAAGGACCTAAAGGAATTAAAGCAACCATGGCTAAGAATCCCACACCCTCAGACAGGGATCCTCGAGCTTTAGACAGATGGGGTGAAAAAGTATACACCTCTGCAACTCTTGCCATTACAGTGTTAAATTGTCAATTCCACATGCTGAAATACCAGCAACATACCATGGAACTCCTCAAACAAAAAATATCTACCTTTCCTGCGTGGGCAGAAAATAAAGAATTACAAGAGCTTATGCATTCTGCAAGCCAAGTTCCTAAACACACCTTGCTATGTGGCTTTGACGCCCTAGAAGCATCTTGCAGGGCAGCAGTCACTGGGTCTGTACTTAGAAGGCATGCTTGGCTTAAGGAACAGACCTTGCCAGACAATGTCAAATCAAAGCTATTGGACGCACCGTTGAACAAAGACAATTTGTTTGGCACCAAGGCAGAAGAGGTCTTAAAAAATATGGAAAGAAAAAACTAAATCTATGCAGACAGACTTCATATAGGTCCAGCCTCCAAGGTTCCATAGGCATTGCCCATCCAAGCACTGGTCCTTTTTGACCCCTTCCAGGCCAGCTCAGCCAAGACCTAGGGGAAGCAGACCCCCCCCCCCAATACAACAGTCCCAGGGAATGCAGAGATCTAAGCATAGAAGTTCCTCCACTTCAAAAACAGGGAAAGAACTCGCAATGACTTTACACCCCTTACCTCTGCCCACCTGCTTGTACCCCTAGGAGGAAAACTCTCCTTCCATGCAAACAACTAGGCCTCTATTACCAACGAATGATGGGTCCTCAACATAGTGTCCCAGGGATTATTTCCACACTCTGCCAACCCCAAAAGGGTTCCCAGATCTTTTTCCAAACCAGTGGGCAGAGGCCAGAAAACAAGTCCATTCCCTGCTCTCCATGAGGGCAATACAGCCTGTTCCTGCAAACCAGATAGGCCAAGGTTTTATTCCAGGCTTTTCCTGGTACCCAGAAAAGAGGGCACCTGGTGCCCAATCCTCGATCTATCAATTCTAAACACCTTCTTGGTGATACCAAAATTCAAAATGCTCACCCTCCAACAGCTTCTTCCTATGCTTTTCAAGGATGCTTGATTAGCCACCCTAGACCTAAAAGAGGCCTACCTACACATCCCAATCAGGGAATCTTGCAGGAAATATCTACATTTCAGGGCAGGATCTATGCACTTTCAGTTCTCTGCACTTCCCTTTGGCTCAGCCACTGCTCCCAGAGTGTTCACAAAATGCCTGACTTCAGCCATTGCTTTTTGCAGACAAAGAAATATTCAAATTTATCCCTACTTAGAAGACAGCCTGATTTAGTCAGACAGTCAGGAAAAGCTGTTGCAGCACCTGACCTTTGTAAAGGACCTACTGACCTCCCTGGGGTATACTATAAACAAAAAAAAAACAAAACTAGTCCCCACTCAAAAAACTGTATTCCTGGGAGCAAGCCTGGACACGGCATCCCAGATGACATTCCTTACTCCAGAAAACAAGCATACCTGACAAGCTACTTCTCTCAACTAGCCACCAGAACCCAGTTATCTGCAAGGAAAATCCTGCAAGCTCTAGGGTTCATGGTCTCCTGCATTCTACTCATTCCATATGCCAGACTGCATATGAGGAAACTACAATGGTACCTAAAAAAGCCTTTGGTGTCAACACTCTCAGGACCTGGAAACTATCATACCTATGATACCCTGTCTAAGGAAAGATTTTCTTTGGTGGGCAGCAGCATGCACAAACAACATGGATCTTCCCTTCATACAACCCTACACCTCCCAGACTCTCACCACAGATGCATCAGATTATGCCTGGAGTGCACACCTGGACGGCAGGTGCATTCATGGCCATTGAAGCCCAAATCAAATACATCTGCGCATCAACCAAAAAGAGATGCTAGCTGTTCAGCATGCTCTGACAACTTTCAGACCCCTACTCTGCCCGGGGCCTCTAGTGATCAAAACAGACAACACCACAGTGATGTGGTATATCAACAAGCAGGGAGGAGCTCACTCTTATCCTCTCTGCAGGCTCGCCATGACCCTTTGGCACATGGCTTCAGCCATGCAAATACACCTGCCAGCACAATTCTTGCCAGGCACCCTAAACTCTCTGGCAATCAACTTAAGCAGAAACCTGTTAGACCCACATGAGTGGCAGCTAGACCACAGAACCTTCAACCTTGTAACCCAGAAATGGGGCACCCTGAAGATGGACCTCTTTGCCTCCCACAACAATCACCAGCTCAGCAAATTCTACACCAGGGAGCCTCACAGCAAGGCCTGGAAAGTAAATGCTCTATCCTTCCAATGGGTAAACCTCTCAATCTGTGCATTTCCCCCTCTACCACTAATTTCAAGAGAACTGCTCAAAATAAGGGAGGAAAAAACAAGGGTAATCTTGATTGCCCCAGACTGGCCAGCCAGCACTGGTACCTACTGCTTCGCAACCTGTTACCCCTTCCACCATGGCACCTACCTCAGATCTCAACTCTCCTGACTCAGAAGAATGCAGAATTCATGCATCCGCAATTGCAGACCCTGAACCTGGCACACACACACACACACACACACACACACACACACACACACACACACACACACACACACACACACACACACACACTTTGAGATAAGAGTTTATACAGCCATACAGACTCTCCTGGGGAAGGCTGGCACAGTTTCTCCAGCTGTGCCCCTTTCTCCCAGACTATACGTTTGTTCCACTTGCCACCACCCACTAATATTTTATCAGCTTAAAAGGGTGTCCAATTATTACTGTGCAATATTATTATCCAATTGGTAAGTGTGACTAATCAGTCAAGGCTTATTTGTGATTTGGACAGTAAACTCTATAAATATGCAATGTCCTTTAGAGCTTAACTTATCTCTACACAAACCAGCCACAGTTAAAAGGTTTTAGAATATTTAATAATAAATAATTAAAACCACAAGACAATGCTTTCTACTACACAGTGCTAGTCAAAGAGTTCAGAGATCACACAGAAATACTTAAAATAAATCAGTAGTACAGTTCTGACACCACAGAAAAAAAAACAGTCTAAGCTTTCTAGTTTCTAGCTATCTCTAAAAGAAAACACAAGTCTTATCAAGACAAAAATGCTTAATGATCTCTGTTTCTGTTTAAATTGAAATTGCAGTTCTGATAAACATTACATCATTCTTTCACTTTTCTGGTGTTCCCAGGCTGACCGATACTACATTCTTTTGTTATCTTGCAGCTCCAGGAACCTACATCAATAAAAGACATTCCACATGTAAACTCTAGTAATTATTCCTTAAGTTAAAACAGTAGGCAGGAAGCCTTCATCTAGCCCGGCCAGAGCAAATTGTAAACATCAAAGACAGTCATGAAATAATTTGAACTTCAAAGGACATAGAAGAAATGCTTGACTTAGCTTTCCTTACAGCAGAGGGCAATGTTGCTACATTGTTTTAAGTTCAACATTTCACAGCATATTCTTGCATTTAAGAAAACAAGCCTGTATTTCAACATTTACATTTACAAATGATAGAATTATGTATAAAATCCTATCTGGCTAGGCTGGCAGCCTTCAACTATCTTCACCCAATCTTCACAGAGCCCTTCATCATTTCCATGCTGACAGATTCTCCTTCAGGAATACCCCAACTTTCATGCCTAAAGTGGTGTCCAGTGTGGCTCTCAACCAATCATTTAATTTGCCCACCTTTTTCCCTAACACATAAAACAAGGGGAGAAGAATTCTGCATTCTCTAGATGTGCACAGACAGCTCAGATTCTACCTGGATAGGACTAAATCTTTTAGGAAAACTGACCAATTGCTAGTCAATTTTGCAGCAGGGGCAGAGGGCAAGGCCATATCCAAACAAACAATCTCCAAATGGATAGCACACTGCATCCATTTCTGATACAAACACCATGGGAAACTGCCCCCTAAGGGGGTCAGGACACATTCCACCAGAGCAACCTCCACCTCTGCAGCTTTTCTCAGAGGGGTCCCCACCAGGGACATACTGGAGGCTGCAACATGGACTTCTGTTCATCCCTTCACCAAGCATTACAACCTGCCTATCTTCTCCAAATCCTGGGCAGGTTTTGCAACTGCAGTCTTTCAGGGCATCCTAGCCAGGCCCCAGTCTTCTTGACTGCCTCCACCCTTTTCTTCAGCTTTGGGAATCAACCCAAGTGTGATGACTGCAATAGTGAAACACAAAAACATAGTACAATTGTGTGTACACTTACCATAAATGTAGATGTTCGAGTGTTTTCGCTGTTGCAGTTCTGGTTTCCCACCCTCCATTCCGCTTGTCTCTCTCTCTCTCTTCCTCACTCTTACACGGAATTTTTGGTGTTTACTTTCTACTGGTGGAGTTCTTCCACCATAACCTAGCTCCCTATTTGGGAGCTTTTGAAAGTTGAGGCAAGGAAAACTGATGTAATGGCGTTGGCTGCCTGATTTTATACCACTGACAAGCTGAAGTCAGTCATGGAGCGACAGCAACCGACGCAGAAATACTAAGCCTCTGGTATTTGGGCCGACTGAGGGCTACTCCTGGCAGGATAACCCAAGTGTGATGACTGCAACAGTGAATACACTCGAACATCTACATTTATGGTAAGTGTACACAACTGTACTTTCCTGTAGAGAAGTCCAGACTTTTTGTTAACCTTCTTGATGGTTTGTGCTATGTGGATGTGAAATTTTAGGCTATTGCCGATTTCTACACATAGCAATTTGGTATGTGTGGTTGGACTGATTGGAATGTTATCTTTTGAGTTGATGGTGAAGTTATTATTTAGAGGTGGGGCTCTGCCTGGGCCGAAAAGAATCAGTTTGGTTTTGAGAATGAGTTTGATATCAGTGAACCAAGTTTCAGCTAGGATAAAGTTGCTTTGTGTTAAGGTTTGTAGTTCTTTCAGGGTGGAGGCTGCACATATAAGGCTGCTGTCATCTGTGTATTGTACTACTGAGGCAGTGGGTGAGGATGTGGAGATCTGGTTAGCAAATGGAGAAAATAGCAAGGGGCCAAGGATAGACCCTTGTGGGACACCTATGGTAACTGTTATTAGGGGAGACAGCTGGTCATGCCATAAAATTGCTTGCTGATGGTCTGATAGATAGCTGTTGACCCATGATATAGAGGAGGTGCTAGTGTTTAGGGTAGACAGATTATCAAGAAGCATTCTATGGTTAACCATGTCAAAGGCTTTCGATAGGTCTAAGAATATGGAAGATACGAATAGACCCATGTTTCTGTGGTGGTTCACTATGTTGGTGAATGATAGTAGTGCTGTTGTGGTGCTGTGGGAAGGTCTAAAGCCATGCTGGGATATAGATAGTAGGTTATTATTTTGGAGGTACTGCATTAGTTGGGTATGAACTACTCTTTCTAATATTTTGGATAGAGGTGGCAGGATTGCTACTGGACGATAGTTGGTGAACTCAAAGGAGTTACATCCTTTGTGCAGTGGAATAATATAAGATGTTTTCCTTAAGGTAGGTACTTTGCATTCTGATAGAGACTTATTTATGAGAATAGAGACTGGGTTGTCTATATCTACAGCTGATAATTGTAGGAAGTCTGCAGGTAGTTTATCAGCTGCTAGTATGGTTGGTTTAAGAATTTAATATTCTGAAAACCACTGGAGACTAGTTATGAAATTTTCTTTTCTAATCCCAGTTGTGAAAGTGCCCTAATTCAAAATGATTTCACTTAACAAACTGATGTAATGGGATCCTATCTCGCCTACATTCATGACAGATGGGTTCGGAGACGATCCATCGGCTCCGACTCGGCAACTAATACACTAGCACGAAGTCTCTCATTGGCTGGGCTACTCCCTATCCCAGGATGCACTACACCTGCTTCCCCAGATCTCGTTTGCCGCTTTACAAGCTGGAAGTGGTCTCGACTTGGCTGGAGCTAAGTGGTTCTTTTTACCTTTATTGGTCTTTGACCTTGGGGTTTTTTGTCATATATTAACCAAACAGCTGTTTTAACAGCTATTCCTTATCATTCCATACTATTTGCTACTTTTGAGTGCTTGAGTGTCTTCTGGTACTTTATTTTTTCAGTCGGGCAAGGCCCGTTTAAGTTAGAGGGCCTTTGCCCTATCTTTGTGTGCTATTTAGCCTTTATTACCTTTTGTGATTAATTGTTTTCGGGCCAAGCCCGTTTAAATTAGAGGGCTTTGGGCCATTGGACTTGTTTTGTCTGTTTGTTTCTGAGGTAAACTTTTTTTCTTAAGTACTCGCGCCAGTGTGTCTCGCGCTTGTCAGTTGGCGCAATTCTGTTATAGTGCTTAATTATTGTGGCAAAGTCATACTTGTTGAAGGGCCTGTACTATGTCTAAGGAACACAAGTCAGGTTTTAAAAAATGCACTCGGTGCAGTTATAAAATGTCCATCACAGACAGTCATTCAGTCTGCGTTTATTGTTTGGGGCCGAAACATCTGCAAGAGACTTGTAGCGTATGTCATGCTTTCTCTGCTAGAGTTCTTCAAGAACGCAAGAACAAGCTTATACTGAAAGGGCTTATAAAACCTTCGTTTGAGGAAGCCTTAAATCCTCCTGTTGCTTCCAAAAAGAAAAGATCGTCGGCACCGACAAGTCCGTCGGAGCCGACTTCTAAAAAGACTAAATTGACCTCTTCTTCCTCGGCTCCACTGACTTCGGGGCCGAAGGGTCTGCCTCGGTACCTCCTACTTCGGCTCCATTGCTTTCGGAGCCGCAAGTTGGAGTATCGAGAGGTGAATCACCTCCATCGGTTCCAATGGCTTCGGAGCCGGTGGAAGTGTGCAGCTCAGACTCTTCCCCCTCGGCTCCGAAGAAGGCTCCTTCGGTGCCGATGGTGGTCCATGCTGTGGTGGAGTCGGCGCCGACAGTATTGGAGCCGTTTCGGAGCCGGTCCCCTTCTCTCTCGGAGCCGAGAGGAAAGTCTTCTCGAGTGTCTACCTCCTCTAAATCCTCGAGACTATCAGATTCGGACCTGGATAGGGTTTTACAGAGGCTATTCCAATCTCCAGTGTTTACTAAAATGGTCTCGGCTCCAGCACAGTTTGCTTCGGAGCCGATCCCCCCTCCAACACATTTGATTCCTCCTCCAACCTCGTCGGAGCCGTTGGAGCCGGTGGTGGTGGAACAATGTGGAGCCATATGGTCGGAGCAGAGACCCCTTACAGGCCTTTCGGCTCCGACTGTGCTTCCTACCCTGTCCTCCGGTTCAGGGTTTGGTACTGCGACCTCTTCAGCCGGGCCCGAGGGGAATACTTTGGGATTGGGTGCTTCGGTGCCTAGTCTTCCTCTCGGAGCATCGGCTGCTGGAATTCCCAGTGCCATCGTGGCCTCTAGACCAGTGACCTCCTTGGATTCTGGAGGTCCGGCCTTTGAGGCCATGAGGAGCGCGCTGGCCATGCCTTTGCCGGTTCAACTAGATTCTACCTCACCATCCCTAGATTTGGAGACTGGTGCCTCTGTTGTGTTGCAGCCCCCCGGCAGCGGGGCCCCAGGGCCTGAGGATACCCCCATCGGGGGTTCCCTTCTTCCGGGTGGTCCGTCCGAAACAGCTTCGGACGAACCCCCACGGAAGAAATTGTGTAAGAGGAAACACGTAGACTCCCAAGATGAGTCTATTACATTGGATACTGACCTCGATGACGCAGAAGGGTCCCCCAAATCATCTTAGGATGATATCTCCTTCTCAGATATCTTGGAGATTCTGAGACAGAGAGGTGACTGGCAAGCCAAAACCCCTTCAGCTGAGGAGTCAGTCTTCCTCAAGGCCTTTGGGGCCCAGCCTTCCGCCTCCTGGGTGTCTCCGCCCTTCGATGAACTCCTTGATTTGGTTTCTCGAAGGGTGTGGGAACACCCTGATTCTGTGGAACCGGTGCCTGAGGCCCAATAAATTTTTGTCAGCCCCCCCCCAGAAGGAGTTTCTCACAAAGGGTGTTCCTGTAGATGCTTTGGTGGTGGCTTCTGCCACACAGCAGGACGTGGCAGAGGCTTCGACATCTATTCATCCTCCTAATAAGGATTCTAGGAGTATGGATAGGTACGGGAAGCGTACCCTGTCCTCAGCGGCCTTTACCTTACGGTCGCTGAACTACTTATGTCATTTTACGAGGCTCCAAAGGGATCTTCTCAAAGAGCTAAATGACTCTCTTCTTGGTAATCTACCTGAGGCGCTGGCCCCGACTGTTGGCGCACAGATGACTACCCTCTTGTCTATTGTTAATTCGTCCATGAGGCTCATCTCATATGCGGCCGAAGGGGCGAGTAGAGCAGCGGGAACAGGCGTTGCCCTCAGGAGACAAGCCTGGTTACGCTTGTGTTCGTTCACGGAGGCTTTCAAGTCTTCCTTTGCCGACGCCCCCTTTGATGGGTCATCCTTGTTTGGACCCAAGGTGAAGGACACACTAATTAGGTGCGAGCAGGAGGGAAAGACTTTGACTGCCGTTGGGGCCCGATTTTCCGCTCCTTCTAGGCCTTACCCCAAGGCTGGGAGAGGAGGGAAAATGTGGTTTAAAAAATCTCAGAAGTCTTTCCCTACTCCACCTGGTGATTCCCCCTCCAGAGGCAGGGGGGGGGGGGATTTTGGAAGACGCCGCCCCAGAGGTGGCAGAGGCCCCCATAACTCTGGAGACCGCGATTCCTTTCGTGGTTCTTCATACAACCAGCGTTCCTGAGTTGTTGCCCGACTGTGCATCGCCAGAGCCAGTCGGGGGTCGCTTTGCGGCGCACCCTCAAGCTTGGGAATCCATAACAAGCGATCAGTGGGTGCTTCGTATCATTACTGGAGGATATATCATCCCCTTCAACAAACCCCCCCTTTCCTTAAGGGAAATCCCGGACGTACCACCCAGTCAGCGGGATCAGGCAGCATTAGAGGTTTCAAAGCTGCTAGAAAAAAGAGCCATCCAGCCTGTCCCCATCGACCAGATCGGATCAGGAACTTACTCAAAATTATTTTTGGTACCAAAAAAGACAGGGGACTTCAGGCCCATTTTGGACCTCAGTTCATTGAATCATTTCGTAAAGAAGTCCAAATTCCGAATGGTCACTCTTCAATCTATTCTTCCTTTGCTGGAAAAAGATGCATGGATGTGCTCCATAGATCTCCAGGACGCTTACTATCACATTCCCATAGCTCAAGAGTCCAGGAGACATTTACGCTTCCGCCTCGGAGTCAGTCATTTTCAATTCCGAGCACTGCCCTTTGGTCTCACCACAGCCCCCAGGGTGTTCACCAAGTGTCTGGCAGTGGTAACTGCTCACCTGAGAAGTCTGGGATTCCAGGTGTTTCCTTATCTAGACGACTGGCTCCTTACTGCCACCTCCGAGCATCTACTACTCCAAGCGCTCAGAGCCACGTTCACCTTGGGACGTTTCTTGGGGATCACGTTCAATTTGCAAAAATCTGTACTACAGCCATCTCAGCGTATTACTTTCATAGGCGCAGACTTAGACACAAAAAGAATGCGCGCCTATTTACCGGCAGCAAGAATTCAGGTGTTACAGGATCAAGTCAAATCCTGTCTCCCCCTACAAAGAGCTCCGGCCCATCGGATCCTACAACTGTTGGGCTCGATGGCATCGACCATACTTTTGGTTCCCTTGGCCAGGCTTCATATGCGAATTTTACAATGGCTACTGTCTGTTCAATGGTCTTATCAGGAACTTCCCTTGAACCACTTAATCATAATCACGGAAAGTTGCCGTCGAGATCTGCATTGGTGGCTTCTCCAATCAAATCTCGACCAGGGGCGACCCTTTATACCACAATGTCCCGTTGCCACTGTGACTACGGACGCCTCCCAGGTAGGGTGGGGGGGTCATTACCTGGACAGGTCGGTCCAAGGCACATGGCAGATCCAGGAAAAGCATTTGCATATCAATGTCCTGGAGATGAGAGCGGTACTATTGGTACTCCAAGATCTCCATCACGCTCTCCCACAGGGCCCGATTGCTATTCTATCCGACAACATGTCGGTGGTATGGTACATAAACAAGTAAGGTGGAACCAGGTCTTACCCACTATGCAGAGAAGCCATGAGACTTTGGCACTGGGCGGTAGCTACCAACCGCTTTCTGATGGCAACGCACATACCGGGGAAGTCCAGTGTGATTGCGGACAGATTAAGCAGGACCATTCTTTTACCCCACGAATGGTCCCTCAACCAGGGTATAGCTGCGAAAATTTTCCACAGATGGGGTCATCCTTGCTGCGACCTGTTTGCCAGCCCTCACAATGCGAAATGCAGAGAGTTCTTCACACTGTTCCCTTCTCAGGGACAGACTCCCAGGGACGCTCTGACTCACATTTGGCCCCCCGGTCTTCTCTACGCCTTCCCTCCGTTCCCCCTCTTACCGAGGGTGATACAGAAGGCCATTTACATGGAGAGCGAGATGATTTTGATTGCCCCGCACTGGCCTCTTCAAGTTTGGTTTCCTTTCCTACAGAGGCATGCGATAGATGGTCCATGGTTTCTGGATCCGGTGCCAGACCTGTTGACTCATCAGTCAGGACGGCTTCACCCGTCTCTCAGGTCCCTGAAGTTGGCAGCATGGTTACTCCACTTCCATCATTAGTCCGAGACAATGCTCTTTCCCCGGACGTGGTCCACATACTGTCTTCTTCTCATAAACCTTCCACCATCAAACTTTATTCCAGTAAATGGAAAAGGTTTGCTTTCTGGGCTCAAGAACGGGGTATAGATCCTCTCACTGCACCAGTATCAGAGGTTCTGAATTTTCTGGCCTCCCTTTTTCAGTCGGGCTCTTCAGTTTCTACCATTAAGGTTCAGCTAGCAGCCATTTCTAATTTTCATGCTTCATTTGAACCTTCATTGATGTCTCACAAACTTTGTAAGGCTTTCCTTAAAGGGGCTTGGCTCCTGAGGCCTCCTTTATCTCATCCTGTCCCCCCGTGGGATTTGAATATGGTTCTTGCTGCCCTAACTGCCCGTCCTTTCGAACCAGCTGCTACCTGTGATCTAAAATTTCTGTCTTGGAAACGGCCTTTTAGTAGCCATAACGTCTGCCAGGCGAGTTTCAGAACTTCAAGCTCTTTGTTCTGATCCTCCCTATTTGATTTTTCACAAGCATAGAGTTTCATTGAAATTAAACCCTGCTTTTATACCAAAAGTGGCCTCTTCTTTCTGTATGCAACAAACTATAGAACTCCCTGTCTTTTTCCCAGAATTCTCTAATAACGCAGAATATACTTTGCATCAATTGGACGTACATAGACAACTGCGTTTTTATTTGAGTAGAACCGCTCAAACGCGGAAATCTAATCAATTGTTTGTTTCCTTTGCAGCGAACAAATTGGGTCAACCAGTAACAAAAACCTCCATATCTAAATGGATTAAAGATTGTATCATTTTTATTTATTCACAAGCTAACAAAGACCTCCCCTTTCCAGTCAAGGCTCATTCTACCAGAGCAATGGCTACTTCCATAGCTTTTCACTCCAAGTTATCAATAGATGATATTTGTGCTGCAGCAACCTGGACTTCTCCGCACACTTTCATTTCTCATTACAAATTGGATGTGGTTTCTCGAGGCAGAGCTTCCTTTGGTTCCACAGTTCTCAGGAGTGTTTTCCAATGAGCCACCCGGGATGTAGGTGCTAGGGACGCTGTCCCATCTGTCATGAATGTAGGCGAGATAGGATCCCATTACATCTTTTAGTTATGTACTTACCATAACTTCGGATGTATGGGATCCATCTCGCTACATTCATAAGTACCCACCCTCCTTCCCCCTTCCATTTGGATTTAGAGGAGCTGTAGTCCCTCTTTTCTTGGCGTTCTTTCTTGAAGAACTTTAGTTGGTTATTGTGACTACTAGTTTTTCTGTGTTTGCATGGGTGTATGAAAGCGAACAAACAAGATCTGGGGAAGCAGGTGTAGTGCATCCTGGGATAGGGAGTAGCCCAGCCAATGAGAGACTTCGTGCTAGTGTATTAGTTGCCGAGTCGGAGCCGATGGATCGGCTCCGAACCCATCTGTCATGAATGTAGGCGAGATGGATCCCATACATCCAAAGTTATGGTAAGTACATAACTAAAAGTTACCTCTTCTTCCTCTTTTAAGTTTCCTGGTAACACTAGACTTATAAGATGCTTATCACATCTCTATTCATCCAGATTTCAGACATTTCTTAAGGTTTTGTATGTCTGGGTCACAGTATCACTTATCTGCCTTAAACTTTGGACTGTCCTGTGCACCAAGAGTGTTCACAAAGTGTCTTTGCTCCAGTTATAGCATTGCAGGCTACAGGGTGTCCACATTGTTCCATTTGTAGATGACTTGCTTATCTTTGCAGAGTCTTTTTCAAAGTGTCGTGAATCTCTGTCTTGGGTGAGAAATCTCTCACACAAGCTGGAATTCCAAGAAAACTGTCAATAGTCTTTGACTCCCTTGCACAGGATTGTGTTCCTGGAATGTCAACTAGACACCTCAGTTAAAAGATCTTTTTCTTCCACAGGAAAAATAGATCCTTATTTAGATCTGTTTCTAAGGTTTTCCACTCAGGCTTTGGTCACAGTGATGATTCATGATTCTTATGATACCCCTGGCAAGATTCTACATGAAAAAGATATGGAGGTATCTGAAATTTCTTTGATCTCAGCCTCATCACCCTTTTATCTTTTCAAATCCCATTGCTGGGGTTTGTCAAAAGATAAGTCTTTTAGTGGCGACAACAGATATCCTTAAATCCAGGTCTCTCCTTCTCCATTCCTGCTGCATTCACCACAGATGCTTCAAACTTTGTTTGGAGAACATTTTCAGGAGGAACAAAAGTGTGTGGGTGTGTGACACCAAGGACAGAACAAGCACATAAATGTCTCTGAGATGCTTGCCCTGATCAAACACTCGACTCTCTGAACCATCTTTGACCCCAGGACCTCTTCAAAGTGGTTTCAGTCATTTCCACAGTCATGGAGTGCAGCTACAAACAAGGCTGAACTAAGTTATACCCCTTTGCAGACTAGGCATGTTAGCTTGGGATATAGCTTCACAGTGCAGTCTCACTGTACAGGCATCCTACATTCTGTCAGACTAAAACTGTGTGGCATACAAGCTGAACAGGACCAGTGCAGACCTTCATGAATTGAAACTAAATAGTGTGTGTGTGTGTGTGTGTGTGTGTGTGTGTGTGTGTGTGTGTGTGTGTGTGTGTGTGTGCGCGCGCACGCATGTGTGTGTGTGTGTGTGTGTGTGTGTGTGTGTGGGGGGGGGTCTTCCAGCTTTTGATCATCTGTGGGGAGACTCTCAAAGAGACGTCTTGCCTCCTCTTTGAACAAACAGCTGGCAAGTAGCTGGCAAGTCTATTTTCCAAGACTCTACAAAATGGCCTTAAAGACAGATGCCTTTTCTTTTCTTTGTACAAGAATGTTTCTTTATGCTTTTCCGACCTTTCCACTGAAATCCAGGGTACTTCTAAAGATTCAGAAAGAATCCCTCCAAGATTAATGTGTTGACACCCTTCTGGCATAGGCAACTGTGATTCCTCCTTCTTTCAGAAATGGCCAGGGGCAATTACCACAAGCTTTGTCACAGACTGGATCTACTCACACAACAATAGTTGTGTTTGAAACACTCCAACATCAATCATTTTCAACTGACTGCCAGAATGATAGCGTGTTAATTCCCTTTAGGCACCTGTTTATTGAGGACATGCAGCAGGTACTAATAGAGGCAAGAAAGCCTGCCACTAGAAAATCATATATTAGCAAATAGTGAAGGTTTTCTAGGTGGTGGCAAAAATATAACCAGCACCCATTCAGAGCAAGTTATTCCCTGGTTTTACATTTTTTGTGAGTTATTGCTTATCTTATTCTTTTATCAAGGTTCATTTATCAGCCATTTTCAATGTGTCTGCCTATAGATCCTCCACTTTCAAGGCAGTCTCGTCAAAATTTTCTTGATGGAGGTTCTGCATAAGAGGCCACCAAATAAACTGGTAGCTCCTCTCTCAGATCTTCATTTTGTGTTAGAGAAGCTAACACGTGCTCCATTTGAACAAGCTAATCTGGCTGACTTGAGGTTCTTAACACGAAAAACAGTTTTACTGATTGCTGTGACCTCTGCAAGAAGGGTATGTGAGCTGCAGTCTCATATGGTGAGTCAGCCCTACCTCTTTTTCCATAGGAAGAGGGTTATTTGAGAACTATTCCCTCTTTTATGCCTAAAGTAGTAGCTAAGATTACTTCAAGCCAAACTGTTCATCTCCCCTTTTTCTTTACTGAATCTGAAAATGTGGATGAAAGTTTACTGTATACATTGGATATCTACAGACAGCTCTGGTATTATCGTGACAGAACTATGTCTCTCAGATGTTCAGATCTGTTGCTTATCTCTTATGCAGCTATGAAAAAGGGACAACCTGTGTCAACGCCGACTATTTTCAAAAGGTTGTTTAAGGCTATTACCTTTTGTTATACTCACCATAACAAATGTATTCCAGGCAGGGTCAAGGTCTACTCTACCTAGGCCTTGGCTTCATCTATGACTTTTTGGACAGGGTTACCTTCTAGAAATATTCTAGAAGCTGCTATTTGAGTCTCTATGCATGCCTTTACAAAGCACTATAAGCTTGATTCCTTCTCTGGGTGCAGATCCAGCTTTGCTAGGAGTGTTCTTCAGGGGGTTCCAGGACTCTTCTCTTTCCACCTCCCAAATGTAGTTAGATATCATAATCTACCCACATAGTTAAGGCTACTGTACTAGTGATCAGTATGATTAATGTAGTACAATTGTACAAGCTGAACTTACCATAACAGTAGATGTGCAGATGATCACTACTGCAGTAGCAGCTCCCTCCGTCCACCCCCTTGTTTTACAGTGTGTTGTTTATGCCAGGATATGGACATTTATGTTTTGCTGTTCCTAGCATAGTCCTTTCAGGCTCAGCCTCCCTCTTTCTGCTGGCAGGAAAGCTCTGAAGGGCTTTGCACCCAAACTTGCCTTTTAGTCAGCTCAGCTTGAACTCTTTGACAGTTTGGGTGTGTGGAAGGCACCCCGAAGCTGGCTGGGCAGTATATCCTTGGCAGGATATAACCCATATGGCAAAGTTACCTATAAGTAAGTATGGAGTTGAGCTATAGGAGTAGCTGTTACATTTTTAAGCAATAGTGTTAGTTTAGGAGGAGAGGACATGACATTTTTAATATAATGTGGCATATTCATGTCTGGATTGCTTGATCTTGTTTTAGCATCCCTAGAGAACACTTTATTGGTATTTGTAGTTATGGTGTATTGCAAGAATTATTTATAACTTTACAGCTATAATGTGTATTCTAGCTTCTCATTTAAGGTCTAGGAATACATAGCTCTTATTTGTACTTATAAGGCAGTTTTTTTGGTATTTGTCTTCTTTTTAACATTTTTTTTTAGTTTGGTAGTCGGTCATGGGGCTTTGTTACCCTTGAATCTTAGCTTCCCAAGTCCAAATACCCTGAACTGTATGAAAACCACAACATTAAAAAAGGTAGAAAGGGCAGACGTATGGCCAGAGCAGTTATTTTGAACCTGATGGAACCAGAAAAGGACATCTCATTGTTGTGGAATATTCTCAGACAGATCTGTTTTTTTTTCAGGATATAAAATTAATGAAGATAAAACAAAAGCTATAGCTATTAACTGTACTCACTCATGAATCGGTCCAGCAATACTAATATTTTTGGTGACTTGATAAAATGAAATATTTAGAGTTGTTGTATCTTTCGGCTTTTCCCGGTTAGGGGTCGCCACAGCGGAACTCCGGTCCGCTAATGATTGGCAGCAGATTTTTATGTACCGAGTTGCCAGCCCTGACGTACAACCTTCAACAAAGGTACGCCCATTCACGCATGTCTCCACACAGAAGACGCTTTCGCTGAGAATCGGACGGGACAACGTCTTGCTGTGAGGCGACAACGCTACCGCAGCACCACCACCGCAGTGTATGGATTAAAAAGAATTTGGTTATGCCAGTTAAGGGTATGTGGGAAGAGACTAAGCAGAAGATAATACAAAAACTGAAAAACTGGAAGCTCTTGCCTATGGATTTGGATAGCAAGGTACAAGCAGTAAAAAAATGTTTTAGTCCCTTTAGTTTTATACACAGGTCAGGCATATTTTTTATCAACCAGAAAAGTTGTGAACAGGAATTAATAAAAATTTGAAGGATTTTATGTGGGATGAGAAGAGAACAAGTGGGATAAGTTTATCCAACATAACAAGAATGTTTAGTATTACCTCATTTGAAGGGATATTTCAAAGCTACACAGTTAAGGCTCTTGTACATAACACAAGCAGAAAGCTACAATTCAAAGTGAAAAGGAATGATGATGAAACAGGGAAGTAATTCAAGAAATAAGGACAGCATTGGATTTTGAATGCAGATCCTTAAGGAGCATAAGAACAGTCGTACAGAGATGTCTGCTTAACAGATAAGCTCATGGCTATAATTTGGTTCCCAGAAAGCAACAAAGTGTAAAGACTTCTCATCTTCCCTTTGTCGATGATTTAAAACTGTATAGCTTATCAGATGAGGAACTGAAAGCAAAACTGCTAGTAGTCAAAAATATTTCGGATGATATAAGAATGTCCTTTGGTCTTGATAAATGTGCAAAAGCAACCTTTAAAGCAGAAAAGCTGCAGCACCAAGAAAACAGTTTAGGACAAGAATCTGATATAAAAGAACTTGAGCAAGAGGGAGTGTATAAATATTTTGGAATTAATGAAGGATCAACAATAAAACATGAATAAATGTGAATAAAACTCAGTAAGGAATATTTTAGAAGACTTAAATTAATCCTGAAAACAGCGCTGACATCTAGGAAGAAAGTTCAAGCTATAAACCAATTTGCTCTTCCTGTCCTAGCTTAACAGCTTGGAGTGATTGACTGGCCCCAAAAGGTGTTGGATAGATTAGACAGGAAAACAAGAAGGATGCTTCATACTCATCAAATGATTTATAAAAAATCAGTGCATGCCAAGATTATATATTCCCTGTTCCGAAGGAGGTATGGGCCTCTCTGAAATTGATTACATATAGAGATCTGCAGTTGTGAGACTACATACATATCTGCTGACCTCACAAGACCCAAACATAGTGAAAGTTTTGAAACATGAGGATAATAAATCTAAGATGACTTCCCTGCTTAATAGTGAAAGTTTTGAAACATGAGGATAATAAATCTAAGATGACTTCCCTGCTTAATCTAGCAGAAGTATATAGGCATCAAGCGGGAATGGAAATCAAACTAGAAGTAGATAAAAATCAGGCAGCAACTGAATGTGCCAAAAAAAACAAAAAGAATGTAAGGTGAAGGATCAGGTGAGAAGGCAAGAAATGTGGAAAATGCATAAATATAGTTGCTGGTATAGAAAACTCCTGGAACAATCTCATGTTGATCAGGATCAAACACAGGAATGGTTAAGAGAGGCAAATTCAAACCAGAAGATGAAAGGTTAATATTGGTGGCCCAAGATAGTGGACTGCGTACACTTTGGTTTACAAAGTCCATTGAACATGTGGGAAAAACAAATGTAGGTTTTGTAAAACAGAATTGGAAACAGTTGCACACCTTGTTGCTGGTTGTGACATACTATTGGCAAAGGACTGTATACGGAAAGGCATAATAATGTGGCAAGACTGTTGCATGAAGGATTGTGCAAAGATGTTAATGTTGAAGTAGCTGAAAAACACTGGAAACATGAGCCACAAAGTGTCATAGAAAATGATGGTCTACATCACCTGGGATCACCCATTACCAACAGTCCAAAAGACAGATGCGAGAAAACCAGATATAATGGTCCATGAAAAGAAGACAGAAGTAGCATTGATCATTGAAATCACCACAAACAGTAACTACAGTATCTTGTGTACAGAGAGACACAAAGTCATAAAATATCAGGATTTGCCGGCAAAAATGAGAGCAATGTGTAAGAAAGATACCCAGACAGTTCCGGTAGTAGTAGGAGCAATGGGTCTTATAAAAAAGTCTTATTTAGATTACCGATACATGTAACTCCGTACAAATTGCAGGAGGAGTCATTACTGGGCACATTGCAGGTGCTGCGAAGAGCAGTTCTGGCTGACATCAAAGATTGAAACAATACTAATTTCATGAACTTTACTCATACTTTAACTTAGGAATGGGGTCCATGCCCGTCATGGTGTTAGAGACCAAAAAATTTGGAGAAATTAAAAAGCTTCATATTTTATATTCCAAAAGTAGCAGAAAGTATACTAAGGGCTAGGTCAACATGGGAATGGAGAAAGGAGGTTGTTCCAATAGGGATGATTGGAATTAGGGTTACAGAGGGTAGACAAGAGGGGGCTGGAAGTTACTGGTGGAATCTGCTAAAGAAACCAAGGCATTGGGAACAAATAATTAGAAAAGGTAAGGTAAAAGAACAGGAAGAGGCCAAGAAGATATTTGGGTTGCAGGCTAGTGATTGCCTTCTGTGTCAGAAATTGATGTCAAAAGAGAAAGGAATAGAGGAATCTTAAATGAAAGAACTGCACTGGTTGAGTTTTTAATTGAATATAGAATAGAAGCCATTGTTAAAAAAAGGATAACTAGTAGGGCATATAAAATTTTGCATGATAAATATAGGAATCAATCAAAGAGGATGCCAGAAAAGATTGGGAAGAGAGTTTATTTGTGCAGTTCACAAAGAAACAATGGAAGGACATGTATATGGCACCCAAATATGCAAAAAAACCTAGACAATTTAGGATTTTTGCTTGGAAGTGTTTGCATAGATAATTTTACACCCCAAGCAGACTCCGAAGAATGTTTCCTCTGGTAGATGGCAGATGTTGGAGGTGTGATAGAAAAGAAAGAGGTACCTGGGAATATATGTTTTGAGGGTGTAATGAGCTGGCAGATTTGAAAAATTCTCAACTGAGTACTCTGTCTAGCATACTGGGTGAGCTAATGAGTATAACTAAGGAAAATAGGAATTTTTGAGCTGGGATACAGGATCTGAATTGCCTAGACACAGTAAGGCTTTGTTAAGTGTAATTCCGGTGTTTGTCAAAAAAGCAATTACTAGAAAATGGAAACCAACTATACTTCAAGTAATGAATATTGTAAAAGAAAGAAAAGAACAGGAAGTGGGATCTTCAGCAAAGAGTGAGAGTAAATTACATATAAAAAATGGAAATGTTAGGACCAATACATGCAGAAAAATGTTTTGGAGGAATAAGGTTTAAAAGAAAGTAGGAATCAAATAATTTAGGCAATGCTGCTTAGATTATCCATCACATTGTTACATGTGATGTTTGTAACTGTGAACTTGTTAATATGGTTTGATTACTATTATATGAATATAAGTTTGCTTATGTCACAAGTGATGATTCAAAAAAGGCGTTTAAAAAAAAGACTTACCCTCCTCGAGAAATATTCCTGAAGACAGCTGGATACAGCAATTTGAATACCAGACCTGCCTCTCAACATTCCCTGATTACTGGAATAAATTTGTTTCTCTTCTGCCTGGTGTGCAGCGAATAATCATTTTCCAAACACTCTCCTGTCTCCAACATTTAATACTTTGCCCTTTTGTTACAGTTTTGTCAGTATCAACTCTTTCTCTGGTGTGGTTGCTTCTTTACTAATAAAGGATGTTATGTTGTCCTATCTCGCCTTCATTCTTACAATGATGGGTTCGGAGCTGATCCTCTGCTCCGACTTGGCCGAATACTTAGCTGAAGATCTCAAACTTGTCTCGTGGCAAGAAGGTATCCCACAATGCAGTGGTGCAATTCCCCAGATCTCGTTTGCCGCTTTACGAGGTTGGATGCGCTTATCTTGGCCGTGGCTAAGTTGTGAAACTTTTTTCTATATTACTTGTCAAAAGTGAATATTTTTGCTCACATATACTTCTGTTATTAATAGATTGTATTTGTTTTTGTCTCTTTGATGTTTTTACTTTAATAGAGAGAGTTTTTTCCCTCAGGCACATCTTTTTGTCATCGCTTTATAGGCCTTTGGTATCCCTGTAGTGGTTGCTGTTGTATGTTTGTGTCTTCATAGCTCCTTTAAGTTAGAGAGCTACACGCCTGTTTTAGTTAGAGGGCTTGTACTGTTTGATTGTTTGTGTGTGAAAATCAGAACCATTTGAGTTAGAGCTTCTAATTTTTCTTTCCCTAGTAGTTCCTCCTTTGTATTGTCCTTTGGTAGCAAATTAGTCTTAAATATCTTGTGTTGCGTTTAATATAGCCTCCAGGCTTTCCCTTTGTTTGTGTGAAAATGTCTAAAGAACAAAAAGAAAAAGAACACAAACCTTCGGGTTTCAAAAAAATGTCAGAAATGTTTGCAAAAGATGTCCATCACTGATGGACATGTTGTTTGTGTCTATTGTCTTGGTGCTATTCATCTCCAAGAGGACTGCACCTTCTGTCATTAGTTTAATGACAGGGTTTTTCAGGAAAGAAGAAACAAGCTGATTTTAAAAGGGCTTTTAAAGCCTTCCTTTGAAGAGGCCATTCATAGCTCTTCCTCTTCTTCTTCATCAAAAAAGGACCAATCACACAAGAGAATCTCCAGCAGCATCGGCTCATTCGGAGCCGCCAGTTAAACTCCCTAAAATTTCTAAGGCCGCTACTTCCTCGGCTCCACAGTCCTCGGAGCCGTTGGAAGTTATTATGGTTGACAGGCCTGGTTCTTCGGCTCCAAAGCCTTCGGAGCCACAAGATACCTCAACTTGGAGCCGGTCCATTGAAATTTCTCCAGTTTCTCTAACCTTGAAATCGCCTATCCTCCATAGGTCTTGATCACCTTCATTATCTTCCAGGTCTACAAGAAGCTTATCTGATGAGGACGTGGAACGGGTGGTGCGTAGACTCCTCAAGTCGCCGGCGCTGACTAAATTGTTCTCGGCTCCTGCCCATTTGGGTTCGGAGCCTGCTGTGCCCACTATTGTTCCTCCTCCAAGCCAAGCTGATCCTTTGGAGCCAGATTGCTTGGTGCCTCTTTCTGTGATCTCTCGTGGCCGTCCGGTGAGTCTGGGAGCTCGGGTTCCCTGGTCGACCCCGAGGAGGATTCTTGGCCCCGATCTTCTTCAGTGCCGAGCTTACCTCTTGGAGTGTCGGCTCGGGTTAGCTCAGCTCCTACATCAGCCTTGGATCCGATCTTGTTGGCTCCATTGCCTTCCTCTGTCTCCTCGGAGCTGGGGGAGTCTTCTGAGCTGGCAGGATTCGCCTTTGAGCTGATGAGGAGTGTGTTGTCTACCCATTCAGCATCACAGAGGGATACCAGTACTCATCCCCCAGGGCACCAGCTACTGTCTCAGCACCACACATTCCTCAAGACAGCAGAGACCCAGAACCTCAGGATCCCCCTTTGGATGAACTCCTCTCATCCAAGGCCTCCCCAGAATATCTTTTGAGGAGCCACCTCAGAAGAGAACCTGCAAGAGGAAGCATGTTGACTCCCCAGATGAGACCATCCCTTCAGACACTGACCTCGATGAGTCGGAACGGTCCCCAGGGTCGTCCTCTGACGATATCTCATTTTCAGATATTCTAGAGATCCTTAAGCAAAGAGGCGGCTGGCAGACCACTACCCCTTCTGATGAGGAGTCAGTGTACCTGAAGGCTTCCGGGTCTCAACCTTCAGCCTCCTGGGTGTCTCCACCTTTCGATGAGCTAATGGACCTGGTTAGTCGAAAGGTGTGGGAGTCACCATACGCTTTGAAACTGGTCCCTCGGAGGCCAAACAAATTTTTGTCAGCACCTTTGGGCAAAGAATTCTTAACAATGGGAGTAATGTAGATGCTATGGTGGTGGCCGCAGCCACCGAAAAGGAACTTGCAGAGACTTCCTCATCTGTTCATCCTCCGAATAAAGATTTGAGAATGATGGACAGATATGGGAAGCGTATCTTTTCTTCAGCAACTTTTTCTCTGCGATCACTGAATTACTTATCCCATTTTCAAGGCTACAAAGAGATCTCCTGAAAGAGCTAGGAGATACTCTACAAGGTTCAGTAGATGTGGTAGTGAATGAGAAGGTCTTCTCCCAGCTCTCCACCTTAAATTTTATTGTCAACTCCTCCATGAGGCTCATATCTTATGCAGCAGATGGAGCGAGCAGGGCAGCGGGTTCTGGAGTTTCCCTTAGGAGACACTCCTGGATGCACTTGTGTAATTTTGCAGAGCCCTTCAAATCTACCTTTACTAATGCCCTCTTTGATGGTTCCTCACTCTTTGGACCCAAAGTAAAAGGCACTAACCTGATGCGAGCAGGAAGGAAAAACTCTCTCTGCTGTTGGAGTACGTTTTTCCGTACCTTCAAGACCTTATCCCAAAGGTCAGAAGAGCAGAAAGATGTGGTTCAAAAGATCCCAGAGATTTTTCCAGGATGCACTCCTTCCGCAGGGACAGAGGGAGAGGTAATAATGGTAGATCCCGCCCCAGATGCAGCGGGGGTCCACAAAACCAAGGTGACCACGATTCCTTTCGCGGACGGCCTTATCAGCGCTCCTGATAGAGGCCCAACTGCTCTACTCTAGAGGCAGTCGGGGGATGTTTATCGATGTACTGAGAAGCATAGAGAAATATCACAAACGACAAATGGGTACTAAATATAATATCCAGAGGTTACGCCATCCCCTTTTGCATACCTGTCCCAGAGACCAAAACACTCCTGGATGTTCCACCCAATCTAAGGGAAGAAGCAACTGTAGCGATTCGAAAGTTGCTCTTAAAAAGAGTCATCCAAGAAGTCCCTGCAGACCAGTTCAGAACTTACTCAAGATTTGTTTTAGTGCCAAAAAGAACAGGGGACTGGAGGCCCATATTGGACCTAAGCAAGTTAAACGAATCGGTCAAAAAGTCAAAGTTCCGAATGGTGACACTGCAGTCCATACTTCCCTTTTTAGGGAAAGACAATTGGATGTGCCCGATAGACCTTCAAGATGCTTGCTACCACATAAAAATGAACATGACATCAAGAAGTTACTTACTATTCTGTCTGGGAACCAACCATTATCAGTTCATAGCTCTTTCCTTTGGTCTCACTACAGCCCCCAGAATGTTCACCAAATGTATGGCAGCAGTCGAAGCTCACCTCAGGCATCTAGGATTCCGTGTGTTTCCTTGTCTAGACAACTGGCTCTTGTCTGCCACCACCAAGCATCAACTCCTACAAGCCAGGGATCTAACTTTGGACATCTACAATAACTTGGGCATTACAGTAAATTTTCAAAAATCTTCCTTGTTGCCCTGTCAATGCATTACATTCATAGGCACAGATCTAGACACTTCCTCTATGGTAGCACGTCTTCCAACAGAAAGAGTTATAGCTCTCAGACAGCAAATACTTCACATCCTTCCCATGGACAAAATGAAAGCAAAAGTAATTCTACGCTTATTAGGAACAAGGGCCTCCACGATTACACTAGTTCCTCTTGCCACAATGCACATGAGGATACTTCAATGGCTATTGTTCTCCCAATGGTCACTTCAAGAGCTCCCAGTGTCTCATCTGATCAGAATAACAGAATCATCCAAGAATGACTTGAGATGGTTGATACACTCCACTCATGTGACAATAGGCAGACCCTTTGTTCCACTTCAACCAATAGCTACAGTGACCACGAGTACTTCCCAGACAGGGTGGGGGGGGGGGCATTATCTGGGAAGAACAGTCCAAGGTACACGGCAAGATCACGAGGCTCACTTGCATATAAATGTTCTAGAGATGAGAGCAGTGCTTCTTGTGTTGCAAGCACTTCAAGACTCTCTCCCGCTCGGGACTATTGCAATCCAGTCAGACAATATGTCTGTGGTTTGGTACATAAACAAGCAAGGGGGAACCAGATCCTACCCCCCTGTGTCGAGAAGCCCTAAGAGTATGGCAATGGGCAGTTTTTTCCCAGCGCTTTCCAATCGCAACGCACATCTCGGGGAAGTCCAGTGTGATAGCGGACAAGCTGAGCAGAGCAATCCTAATGCCTCTCGACTGGTCTCTCAATTACAATGTAGCAGAAATTATTTTCCAAACATGGGGACAGCCTTGTTGCGATCTCTTTGCCACTCCAATGAATACCAAGTGCAGCAACAACTTTACCCTGGTTCCCCCTCCGGGGTAGACACCGAGAGATGCTCTTGCTCACGATTGGCCCTCGGGACTTCTATATGCCTTTCCACCATTCCCCCTCATACCCAGAGTAATTCAGAACGCTCAAAGCTCGGGAAGCAGGATAATTCTCATTGCCGCTTACTGGCCTCTCCAAATTTGGTTCCCCTTCCTGTGGCCACACCTTTAGGAATAGCCTTGGACCCTGGACCCAGTGCCAGATCTGCTGACTCATATGTCGGGGGAGCTTCATCCGTTCTCCACACCCTAAAATTGACAGCTTGGGTGCTGCACTTCCCAACTTAGTCAGGCTTCACAATTTCACTCCCATTGTTAGACATATCTTAATGTCCTTCCATAAAGCTTCCACTAGAAAGCTTTATTCTAATGGAAATGGAAGAGGTTTTCACTGTGGGCTCAAGATAAGAACATTGATCCTTTCTCTGCACCTATTCACTCCATTTTGGAATTTCTGGCGGAACTTTTTCAACAAGGCTCAGCTGCAGCAGCTATCAAAGTTCAACTTGCTGCAATCTCAGATTTTCATATTGGTGATACTTCTTCAAACCTAATGTCACACAGGTTGTGTAGCACCTTCTTAAAAGGTACTTCCTTACTAAGACCTCCCTTTAAGGAACCCCTTTCTCCCTGGGATCTAAATTTTGTTTTGTCCCATCTCACTTTACCTCCCTTTGAGCCTTCTTCGTCTTCAGACCTCAAGTTCCTTTCATGGAAGACCTTATTTTTAGTGGGTATAACTTCCACTAGAAGGATGTCAGAGCTGCAAGCTCCTTCTGTTAAACCAGCATATTTGATATTTCATAAGGATAGGGTATCCTTGCGTACTAACCCTTCCTTTTTACCAAAGGTTGCTTCTCCAAACAACATAAACCAATCCATATAACTCCCTGTATTCTTTCCTCAGCATAGCAACAAAGTAGAGTACAAATTACACCAACTGGACATGCACAGACAACTCAGATTCTATTTGCATAGAACCAAATATTTCAGAAAATCTGACCAATTATTTGTATCCTTCTCTGATGAAAAAAAAAGAATCCTCAGTCTCAAAAACTACTCTTTCTAATTGGCTTTCAAATTGTATTACTTTTATCTACAAATCTAATAACAAGTATCTACCTTTCAAAGTAAAGGCTCATTCCACTAGAGCATTGGCCACATCATCTGCCTTCCAAGCCAGAATTCCCATAGATAATATTTGTGGAGCAGCTATGTGGTCTACTCCACATACTTTTATTACTCATTACAAAGTGGATTTGGCCTCCAGGGACAGGGCATCCTTTGGTTCCACGGTGCTTAAAGGTATACTCCTGTGAGCCACACAGGATAAAGGCGCTAGGGACGCTGTCCCATCATTGTAAGAATGAAGGCGAGACAGGACAACATAACATAAAGAAGTTATGTACTCACCATAACGTTCCATGATGTTCTTCATGTTTCACTGTTGCAGTCATCACATTTGGGGTTGTCTGCTTGCACTAGCCCTCAGTCGGCCTGATTATCAAAGTCTTGGGTCCTGCGTTGGTTGCTGTCTCATCTTCCATGACGTCAGTTAGTCAGGGGTATAAAGCCTGTAGCCGACGCCATTACATCAGTCTTTCTTGCCGTGCGGTGCCCGAAGCAGAAGCAGTTCTCAAGTGCCAGTCAGCCAACTCCTGAAATTTTCATTTTCGAGTTTCAGAACCAAAGTCTTCAACTAAAGCTAAGTACCCTGTTGGGGAAACTTTTTCTTGCTGTAAACCGATGTCAGTAAAAGTCAATAATTGTATTTCTTGTGGAAAGTAAATACCTCACAAAGATTTTCATTCGTACTGTATTCCTTGCCTAGGCCCTGACCACGACATACCTTGCTGTCAGTTTTGTGCCTTATTTAAGCAAAGAACTATTCTTTGTTGGTATATTTACTCTTCTAAATATTTTGGTACTCGGTTCAGTTATCCAGATATGTCTTCGGTAGGCCATCCGACTACCGACATTCCGAGAAAACGCAAAGATAAAGACAGAGACAGGCCGCCTAGGTCCAAAGCTGCCGACGACGCTTCTCCTAAGCCAGTCGCCAGTTGGCCGGTACTCAGTGAGGTGCTTTCGTAGCCCCTGATACCCGCAACTTCAGATTCGAAAAGGAATTCCTCTGTGGCCCTAAAGCTGTGGCTGTTCTTAAAAAGATGGAGGACAAAGCTAAGTCTATGCTGACTGTGAAAGACTTCTTCCAAGTTCAGCCTCCTAAGTTTAGTAGAAACTTCCCTGCTAAACACTGGTCATTTCTTTCCCAACCTAGAGTCAGACAGAGGAAAACCCAGTAGGAAAGGACTACCTATTCAAAAAACACCTCAAAGATCTCCTAAAGTCCCAATGGCTATGCCCTTGCTCTAATCCAGACTAATAGCAAACGCCCCAGGCCCACCAAAGCCTCTACCCAACCCAAAACCTAATGGGTTCATTATGTAGCCAGGTTAGATCATCATTTTAAGCCTGTACCTCTTTTAACTAACATGTTTAACCTGTTCGATTGCTTTATTCTTGTATGTAATAATAATCCATTAATCTCCTTATGTTTCTGTTAAACTACCTCTGACTATATTTTTGAATGTAATAATAATTATGTACTCTTCTGATGTTTCTGTTTATATTCCTCTTCTCTTTTGGAGCTTTTCTCCCCGGGCCTCTACTGAAAATGGACATGTATCCAGCTAGACTAGCCCGGTCAACAAATGTAAAATAAAATAAAATAAATAAATAAATAAACTGTAGGCAGCGTCAACAGCTGCCGAGATCCAAACAATGGACCTCAGAAACTTCCAGGCAAGGGAGCTCCAGGCCCCAGGGTTCTTCCACAGAGCAACAATGAATCACCCACCCTGCTCCCCCCACCCCCCACAAGACTAGGAGGAAGGCTATCCCTGTCCAACCAAAACTGAACTCATGTCACTTCAGACAAGTGGGTTCTAGACATTATTGCGAATGGTTACAAACTCACTTTCAAAGAGCCCTTAAAATACTAAGGCTGTCCTGATATTCCTCAAAAAAAAAAACAGAGGCCCTTTCTCAAATCCAGACTTTATGTTCTCAGGGATCAGTGGAACCAGTTCCAGAACATTAAAAAGATAAAGGGTTCTAGTCCAGGCTATCCTGGTTCCCAGAAAAGGATCTTGGTGTCTTGTGTTTGACCTGTCCAACCTCAATCAGTTCCCCCTGCCTCCAAAATTCAAAATGTTGACTCTGCAAAACCCCCTGCCCATGATAGCCTCATGGGCCTTTATGGATTCTCTGGATCTACAGGATACCTGCCTGCACATCCCTATTCAAGAATCACACAGAACATTTCTTCAGTTCAGAGCAGGTTCCAGTCACTATCAATTTTCTGCACTGGCCTTTGACTTGTCTAGTACTCCAAGGGTTTTCATCAAGTGCTTAGCCCCTGCATTTGCCTTCTGCAAGACCTGAGGAGTCCAGATATACCCCTACCTGGACAATTGCCTGATACCCGGATACAGGCCACAAATCTATCAAAATTTCACAATGATCTGAAGTTTACCCAAGACCTCCTATCCTCCCTGGGCTTCACAATAAATCTGCGGAAATCCAACACTGTTCCATCCAACAGAATAGTTTTCCTGTGGGCACTGCTGGACTTTTCACTTCAAAAAGTCTTACTTCCCCCAGACAAGCTCTCCTTTTTGACCAGCTACTTTCAACGTATCCAGCAGAGACAAAGCATCTCAGCCAGAGTTTTCCAAGCACTTGGATACATAGCTTCTTGTATCCTCATGGTTCCCCTGGCCAGGCTGCACATGAGGAAACTCCAGTGGTACCTCGAAAATGTATGGTGCCAGCACTTTCAGTCCCTGATGACTGAGATACAGCTGATCCCTTGTCTCAAAGAGTAGTTTGCATAGTGGATACAAGCTTGTGCCCAAAATCAGGGCTTTCCATTCAGATTCACTCCCCAGGGCCAAACTCTTACCAGAAATGCCTCAGAGACAGCCTGGCAGGCTCACTTTCAACACCTTCAGTCCTAAGAGAAGTGGGAGGTTCAGTTCAAGGGCAGGCAAATAAACTGGAAAGAGCTTATGGCAGTGCAAAAAGGCCTGATAGCTTTCAAGGAAAACTGGGCTGCAGGAGTCCTGTTAGTCAAAACCAACAAGACCACAGTTATGTAATACATAAACAGGCAGGGGGGCACCCATTCTCACCCTCTGTGCCACCTAGCAATGCAAGTCTGGGAAACAGCTCACTCTCTGCGGTTGCACCTTCTGGCACAATACCTTCCAGGGGCTCATAATACTCTTGCAGATCACCTCAGCATAAATTTGATGGATCCCCATGAATGGCCTCTGCATCAGGAAATATTTCTCATCATGGCCCAGAGATGGGGCGTCCCAGAAAAAGACCTCTTCACCACTGAGGAAAATGCTCAACTGGAAAGATTCTTTTCCAGGATCACACAGAAATCAGCCTGGAGAACAGATGCTTTCGCCTTCCTTTGGACTCACCTCTTCATTTATGCATTCCCTCTCATACTCTTGCTACCTCCCTTACCCGTACTACCTCCCATACTCCTACTACATTGAAATAACAGGGCTCAAAAGCAATACTGATAGCCCCAGACTGGCCCAGACAGCACTGGCATCTTCTGCTTCTCAAACTAACCAACCAGAGTCCATGGCTGCTGCCTTAGAATTCGACCTTCTCACTTGGGACAAGGGAAGGATTGTGCACCCCAGGCTGCAGACATGCAGCCCTTCAGCTTGGGTAATTCCACAGCATCGAGGAACAAGCTTCCTCTAAGCAAACCGGTTCAGGACATTCTTAATGAATCTAGAAGGCCTAGCACTAAGAAATCATACTCAGCTAAGTGGAAAAGCTTTTCCATCTGGTGCTAGCAGTAGCACCATAATCTTGATTCAGCCCAAATTGCTACCATTCTATATTAACTGGCTAGGCTGGTTGGTAAAGGCTTTTCCTGCTCCTCCATTAAAATTCATGCATCTGCCATTTCAGCCCAGGTATGTGCTGTTCCTCCTGTCTTTTCCCATCCCTTGTTAAGACAATTCCTTAGGGGAGTCATCCACATCAGACCACCCAGAAGGCAACCTCTCCATGGGACCTTAACTTTGTTCTGGAAAAATTGACATTGCCTCCTTTCGAACCTGCAGCCTCTGCCCAAATGAAGTTTCCTACTTGGAAAACTGCCCTGCTGCTGGCTATCACCTCAACCAGGAGGGTTTTTGAAGTGCAGGCTGTCATGGCGGTGGATCCATTCCTCATCTTCCACCCAGGCGGAGTTTCCCCTCAGAACTAACCCTTACTTCATGCCCAAGGTGGTCACTGACACTTCACTAAATCAAGCCATTCACCTGCCTACATTCTTTCTCAACCCCCCAGAACAAAGGGGAAAGAATGCTTCATTCTTTGGATGTGCAGAGGCAGCTCCACTACTACCTTGACAGAGCAAGAGCCTTGAGAAAATCTGACCAGCTTTTTTGTGACCTTTGCCCCTGGCTTTGAGGGAAAACCAGCTTCTAAACAGACTATCTCAAAATGGATCTCCCACTGTATGTCCTTGTTACAGCCATCATGGCAAAAAGATCTTCTCATGCTGTTAGGTCACACTCCAATAGGACTATTGCAAACTCTGCTACCTTCTTGAAAGGGATCCCTAATAAGGATGTCCTGGAAGCTGCCACCTGATCATCTGTGCATACCTTCACCAAAAACTACCACTTGACAGCCTTTTCTATGTCCAGAGCAGGATTCACCACTGCCATCCCGCAGGACATCCTCTCCTCTCTCTAATCTCCTTCTTCACTCTTTTCAGCTTTGGGAATCTCCCCACAAGTCAGGACTGCAACAGTGAAACATGAAGAACATAGTACAGTTGTGTACACTTACCATAAATGTAGATGTCAAGTGTATTCACTGTTGCAGTCTTCTTTCCCTCCCTCCTTCCCCCTTAGCCTACTAGGTAGTTTACTTATAACCTCTTTTCTAGCTAAGGGAACAGCCCCCTTTGGCCTCTTTTTCTGTAAGGGCCCTCTTCCTCAGTTCCCTACTACTTACTTGGAGTTCCTACCTCTTAGAGGATGAGAAAAAATTAATTTCATGATGTAAGCTGGCTGTCTGTGTATCCAAGAGTACTGACATCAGGTAGGGTGTCCACCAGCCTTTGGAGGAGGAAAGAATTTTCTCTGCTACTTGTGCCAGCCAAGGGCTTTCACGGCAGGAAATCCCACAAGTCAGCAATGCAACAGTGAATACACTTGAACATCTACATTTATTGTAAGTTTACGCAACTGTTCTTTCTCCTTTTTTTGGAAATGGCCATAATCAGTCACTATAAACTTCCTCATAGACTAAATCAGTCAACACACGATCAGGGATGTTTGATACATCCTGATACCAAACAACTGCAACTGACTGTCTGGATGATATAATCGTAATAACTTTTAGGCATCTTTTTTCTGAGGACATGCAACAGGTATTAACAGGGTGAGGAAAAGTTCTGCTAGAAAATCTTATACTGGTAAATAGAGAAGTTTTTTTTTTTCTAGTTGGCGCCAAGAAAAAAAAACAGCAACCATTCAGGGTTTATGTTTCTTTGTTTCTAAATTGTTTGAGTTGATTATTATCCTCTGGCTCTTACTTCTACAGTCAAGGTTCATTTATTGGCCATTTCAACATGTCTGCCCATGGATCCCCCTCTTTCAATGCCTTTCTAACCTCCTCTGATTGATTCCTATAGTTACCATGCAGTATTGTATATGCCTTAGTAATGATCCCCTTTTAAACAGCAGCTTCTATTGTAGATTCTACTAAAACTCTACTAGTGCAGTCTTTCACTTCGGATCCTTCTATTTCTTTCTTTTTGCCTATACTCTGATGTCAGTCCTTGATAGGGAAGGCAGTTTGTAGCATGCAGTTCAAATGTATTCTTGGCCTCTTCCCATTCTATTACCTTTCTCTCTCTAATTATTTGCTACCAAAACATTGGTTCCTTTGCAAGTTTTCCCCAGTAAATTTCAGCCCCCTCTTGCCTGTTCTGTGTATCCCTAATTGCAGTCATCCCTAGTGGCAGAATCTTTCTCCATTCCCATGTTGGCTTAGTTCTTAGAATACTTTCTGCTGCATTATGAATATAATATTTGTATGGTTATTGTTCTTCTCCTTAAGGATCTGCATCCAATAGCCTATTCCCTCCTTATTTCTTGAGCTTCCCCCATTTCATCATCATCCTTTTCCACTTTGAATTATAGCTTTCTGCTTCTGCTATGCATAGCAACTTTAACAGTCAAGCTCTGAAATACCCCCTTCAGATTAAATAACCCCAAACCATATTGTTCTGTTGGAAGGATCAGTTTATCCCACTTGACGCTTGCCCTCTTCCCCTCCCAGATAAAATTCTTCAACTTCTTGTCTGGTTGATAAAAACATGCCTGACCTGTATATAAAACTAAAGGGACTAAACCATTTTCATTGCTTGTATCTTGCTTCCATATCCATAAAACAGAGCTTCCAGTTTCTCAGTTTTTATATTATCTTTTATTTAGTCTCTTCCCACATATCATTAGCTGCCATAACAGAATCCTTTTAAATGCATACTCATAAGTACTGAATTTTATCATGTCCTGATAAATATGGGCGTTGCTGAACCAATTCATGTGTTGGTACATATTTTACCGCTGTTGTCTTTGTTTCATATTCATTAATTTTGTATCCAGAAAAAGCTGACGTGTCCCAGAATGTTCCACAACACTGAACTATAATTTTCTGTTTTTATCAAGTGCAAAATATTATCTGCAAATAATTCCATTTTTTTTTTTATTACCATACCAGTTATGTCCTTGAATTTCTAAGTCCATAATTTTCTTTGCCAGTGGTTCTAAATATAACACAGCTAACAAAGGGGAAAGAGGACACGCCTACCTGTTTCCACTTTTCCTATAGAACTTAGACAGGAACACCCTCTACACTTTTTCACCTGCGATCCCTCATATATGCTCCTTCTTCTTCAATCGGCTTTTCCCGGTTAGGGGTCGCCACAGCGGATCATCTGTCTGCTTATGATTGGCAGTGGAATTTTACAGTGTCGAGTTGCCAGCCCGGCGCCCAACCTTCTACAGAAGGCACGCACACACTCACACCTAGGGCCAATTTAGAGTGTCTAATCCACCTGCTGCATGTCTTTGGGATGTGGGAGGAAACCGCAGCACCCGGAGGAAACCCACGCGACCACAGGGAGGACATGCAGACTCCGCACGGAAGGCACCCCAGCTGAGAATCGAACCGGAGAACCTCTTGCTGTGAGGCGGCAATGCTAACCGCTGCACCACTGTGGCCGCCCTTCCCTCATATATGCTCCTAATTAACCTTATTGTGTCAGGAAATGCAAATGCTTCAGTTGCCTTGGTCATAAAGTCCCAGCTTGCTCTGTCGAATGCTTTCTCTGCATCAAGACTCACTAACAACTGTGGCATTTTCTTACATTCTGCTTCCCTCTGGATCTTGATTGTTCTATTAATGTTGTCAGATTTTGCCTCCCCTCCACAAAACCACATTGATCCTTATCTACCAATTGTGACTTCACCTTTGCCATTCTTGCAGACATTATAGGCATAAACACTTTATAATCATGGTTTAGAATCTAAATGAGCCTGTATGAAGCTGGATCTGATGAGTTTTTCCCATCTTTAGGTATTAACAGCCATCATAACTTTCTTCCAGGATGTTGGTGCTAAAATGCTGTTAAACAAAACCTTCAAGATCTTTATCACTTTCTTCTCTCCTAGTTTGCAAACTCCCACAGGAATATCATCTGTTCTTGGAGACGTTTGGTTATACATCACCATATTTTATCTCATCTTCTCTTATTCTAGCTGTTAATAATTGAGCGTCACCTCCCTATGTCCTTTGCATATTTAATTCTTCTATAAACATTTCCATTTGTACTTTTTTCTTGATTTCTGCATTTCTCTGCTTTGTACAGATTTTCATAAAATTTCCATAATATTTCTAATGCCCCTACAAAATCTCTGGTTATTGTCTTTATTATAGGCCACCTAGGCTTGGCAACAACCCTTTCTACTTTCTGTTATCAGAGCCATTGTGCTGAAAGCCTTTGTGCTTTTTATAAAAAAAATAGCAATCTTTCTAAACTTGTGCATATTATCCAGGTAGTCCCTTATTTTCTTTTTAGCACTCTGCAGTTGAAGATTCACTTAAGACTGGGACATTTTAGGAACTAATGTATATATTGTACGTTACACTCTGCCTGATTGTACATTGCACTGTGCATGTATATACACAGTGCTTTCTATGTAATTAGTCTGAACTGCTCTGGTGTTGCTTAAGTGTCGGTATTTTTGATTGTGGAATGTTTTGTATTTCTCCTGGGCTGCTCCTGAAATTGGTCAATATTGATTAGTACACTACCCCGGTAAACAAACAATAATAAATAAATAAGTAAAGCTTATCTCATTTTCTAAAAATATAGGGTTTCCTTGAGAACTAATCTTCATTTTTGCCTGAAGTGGTATCCGAGTTTACCTTGAAGTGTGCTTTCCATCTTTTTTTAGGTTTGTAAACATTTATCGGGCTGGTCTTCAGGAAGTTTGATGGCTGTTAGCATGTTGATATTGTTTCCCAAATATTTATATGTGTATGTGTATCTATATCTTATCTATAAGTGTGTGTGTGTGTGTGTGTGTGTGTGTGTGTGTGTGTGTGTGTGTGTGTGTCAGCTGCTCAAACTCTCATTTGTCTGAGCGCTGAAAATACCTGCAAAAGTGATTGTATGTTAAAAGTTTGAAAATTATTGATCTTTTCATGTGTAAAATAGTGTTGCAGTGGGAACTAGGAAATTTATACATTCCCCACTGCAGCACACTTTTGGAGTTGGTATAGTTAGGTAGCAGGAAGCATAGGGTTGGGGGAGGGGGTGCATGGGGGCTTGCCATCTTGAAAAAAGCTCCCCCCCCAAAATTTGTTTGATCAATGCAGTTTCAAATACATCTGCTGGAGTACTTTGTACACTGTGTGTGTTTGTGTGTGTGTGTGTGTGTGTGTGTGTGTGTGTGTGTGTGTGTGTGTGTGTGTATGTGTGTGTGTGTACACGTACATGCGCATATTTCAGAATATTATTAGACAACAAAGAATGTTGATTTTTTTTTTTTTTGTAAGGTAAGATTGACTATGCATAATATTAACCAAACAGGATGTCACTAGTGATGTTCATCATTAGATCACTGTGGCACTAGCCTAAGCTGTATGAGTGATATCCTGCCCATTATATGACAACTGGTGATCTTCCAAAGCTAAAGGATACCTTCCGTGAACCCTAATCATTGAACAGCCTAAGGAGAGCAGTATAAAGTCAGCTGTTAGAGTGCCAAATCTTCAGAACTGTCTTGCCATCAAAGTGCACTCTTCTCTGTGTGGTAAGATCCATGTAGCTTAGCCTACTGCAACAGTGATATAGGTTCATAGGTTCATACTAGGCTATCTGCCCTAGGGCATTTATAAGCCTAGCCAGAGTGTGTTTGGCTTTCGCCACCCATTTTAAATTTATTTTGCTATGCCCTTTTTCGAAGTTAGTATACTGTGCCTCTGTCTAACAATGACACAGAAGTGATACCCGGGGTAAACCTACGATCTCCCATCCACTCATCAAGATTCCTCTTGAAGAGAGTCAATGTGGGACTCTGCCTAACCTGGACTGGGATTTTATTCCAGAGTGAAGGGAGCCTCTGGGTTATGAATCTGTCCCTCCAGCATGTCCTATTTATTTCAGTGCTGAGGTTCAAGTCTCTCGAGCGCGTAGATCGATGGGATTTGGATTTTCTGAGGTGCAGCATGTCCATTAATTCTGGGTTGGACATGGCTTTATACGTCAGGCACAGATCGCCTCTGAGCAGGCGGTATGCCACTGAGTAGAGCTGGAGTTTCTTTAACCGGGCAGCATATGGCATCTGTTTGAGCCCTTTGATCCTCTTGGTGAGGTACTTTTGGGGTCTTTCCAGTTGCTGCAGGTGTCTGGTAAGGTACATCCCAAAAGGGGCATTGTACTCAATTATGGGCCTGATGAGGGATGAGTAAAGAGGTATGATGACCTCCCCTGATCTAGATGTGAATCCCTTCATGATTAGGTGGGCTATATAAAATGTTTTTCTAACCACTTTGGCCACGTGGTTGTCAAATGAGAGATTGCTATCAACTTGGGTCCCCAGGTCCCTAATGACTTCTTCTGTACTTAATGGATTACCACCTATGTGGTAATTTGTGGGCACTTTGTTTTTGCCAAAGTGGATGACAATACACTTTTTGGCGTTTAGCTTGAGGCCATGGCTCTGGCACCAGTTGTCTGTTTCTATGAGGCCCTTTTGGAGGATGCTTGTGTCGGCTGGAGAGTTGATTATGGCGCCCAGTTTGTAGTCATCTGCGAACTTGGTCAGCCACAGTCCTTCCGTGTTGGCCTGTACCGCCGAGAAATATATACCGAACAAGAGAGATCCCAGGACTGAGCCTTGTGGGACGCCACTTGTAACTGGTTTGGAGTCTGACATGGCTTCAGCAATTCTAACCATGTGGGTTCTGTCCTTGAGCCAGTTTGCAACCCATCTAGTGACATAGGGGTTTATATTTAAGCTGGTGAGCTTATCTATAATGCCCAAGTGGGGTATTGTATCGAAGGCTTTTGCGAGGTCCAGGTAGGCTGTGTGGACCACCTTCCCCTTGTCAATGGCCTTGGTGACTGTTTCAAAGAAATCGACCAGGTTTAAGAGGCAGGATCTGCCCTTAACAAAGCCAAACTGGGTAGGATCCAGTGTCTGTAGGTCCCCAATATCTTTATTTATGAGGTCCATGATGATCCTTTCCATAGCTTTGCAGACCAAGCTAGTCAGGCTTATGGGGCGATAGTTTCCAGGATCCGTTGAAGCACCACCTTTGTGGAGAGGGACCACTGTTGCTGTACGCCACTCTTTGGGTACATATCCTGTAGTAAGGCTAAGATTGAACAGTAGTTTTATGTTTGGGTTTAGCTCTTCTTGGAGTTCATGTAGGGCGCAGCCGGGACACCATCTGGTCCCATTGATGCTGTGTTTTTGCTTTGGAGAGGGCGGCTCTTACCTGAGCATCTGAGATGTCAGGGGCAGCACTCTGTTGGGATAGATATTTGCCCTTTTGGTGGGGAGAGGGAGAAGTTTGCACTGAACCTGTCAGCTAGGATATTGGCAATGTCTGTGGGCTCGGTGTATTTTTGTCATTTTGGACTAATTCTGAGCATATCTGGGAATTCCCACCCAGGTTCCTAACATAACTAAAGAAAGCCTTGTGATTATCCTTAGTGTCCTGTGCAATTTTTCTCGAAGCTGGCCTTAGACGATTTTATGAGTGCCCGTAGTTTTTGCTAATACTGATCAGAGATGCCTTCCCTTTTGGGTTTTTGCTCTATCATGTAGTAGCTTCCTCTTTCTATTGTATAGTTTGTTTATGGCTGGGGTCCACCAGACAGGACGTCTGCCTTTGGAGGATTGGGTCTTGGTTTTATTTGGGATTGCATGATCCATGCATTCCTGAAGGTGTTCATAGAATGCGTTTATAAAGGATTCTGCAGTCTGGGCCGTATTTTCCACAGGCCCGGGGGCTTTGAAGGATTTCGCCTCGGTTTTGAGGAGTGTGAAATTTGCTTTAGAGAACTTTTTCACTGTGGTTTTCTGGGCAGGGGGTGGGGTCGGGATGTGAATATCCAGTGTGATTAGTTTATGGTCTGATCTTACCAGTGAGGGATACACTTCTGGTCTGGAGCATAGTGTCCCCATGTTGGTGATGATCAGGTCCAGTATTTTTTCCCCTCTTGTGGGAGTGGTAACAAGTTGTTCCATAGCATTTGAGTTTATAAATTCTAGGAACCTTTGGGCTAGGGTGTTGGAGCTAGAGTAATGCTCCCAGTTTATGTTTGGGTAGTTGAAGTCGCCCAATATAATGGTGTTTGGAGAGACCTTCATATTTTCCAGTATTCTCAGGAAGGCCAAGTGGGGTTCCTGTGTTTGGGAGGGTGGTCTGTAGCAGGCTATAAACTGGAAGGCAGTTTTACCCACAGTTAGTTGCACATGGATAGTCTCTGATGCTTCGTGCTGTGCCACCAACCTGGAGGTGTGGGTATCTTTGACGAATATTGATACTCCCCCTCCTTTTGTGGTTCGGTCCAAGTTTTGGGGCTGAAAAGCATGGTATGAGGTATAACCTGGTAGTGCTGGGGTGCTCTCGGGAGCCTTGAACCAGGTTTCTGTTACTGCACAGATATCGATGTTCTCCATGCTAAGGAGAGTTTTGAGTGCGTGCATCTGAACATCTTCCATTATGGTAAGTTTACTTACACACATGTATATTCTTTTTGTTATTCTCACCATAATAAGTAACCTCCAGGTAGGATTAGGACCCATTCCACAAGGTATTTTTGCTTCTTCAATGGCTTTCTTGAAAGGGGTGGACTCTAGAAGTATTGTAGTAGCAATAGCTTGGTCCTTTGTACATACCTTTACAAAGTATTATAAACCGGATTCCTTTTTAAAGTACAGAACAGGTTTTGATTGGACCATTGTCCAAGGGCTTCTGGTTTCTTGATTTATTTCCTCCTTTCTTCTTAGTTTCTGAGCTATGGTGATCTACGAATAGCCTACTACAACAGTGATCTTATGATGAACGTAGTACAATTGTGTATGTAAAGATACTGTAACATCAGATGTTCTAATCGATAACTTTTGCAGTAGCTATCTCCTCCCTCCATCCCTCTTTTTTATTGATGTGGTGTTGGAGGTATGTACCCTTATAGGTTCATAGGTTGGTACTAGGCTATCGGCCCTAGGGCCTATACAAGCCTAGCCATAACAATTCCCTGGCTATTTCTTCCAACACTATTTACTTCCCTGGACCCCTGTCTATCAGAGCGACTGACGTGATCCCCGGGGTGAATTTCCTTTCTCCCATCCAATCATCAAGGTTCCTTTTGAAGAGGGCCAAAGAGGCGCTCTGCTTGACATGTATGGGCAGTCTATTCCAGAGTCTGGGGAGTCTCTGGGTCAGGAACCTATCCCTCCAGCATGCTTTGTTTATTGTGATGACAAGGTTTAGATCCCTGGAGCGTGTGGCTCTGAGGGATTGGGATTTCTTTAAGTGTAGCATATCCAAAAGCTCTGGGTTTGACATGGCCTTATATGTTAGGCAGAAATTGCCTCAGAGTAGACGATATACGACAGAGTATAGCTGGAGTTTTTTTAAGGTGGTCAGCATAGGGCATCTGCTTTAGGCCTGTAATTCTTTTAGTGAGGTATTTCTGCGGCCTTTCCAGTTGTTGCAGATGTCTTGACAGCTACGTAGCAAATGGGGTGTTGTATTCTATAATGGGGTCTAATGAGGGATGAGTACAGTGGGACAATGACCTCCTTTTTTCTGGATGAAAAGTCCTTAGTGATGAGGTGTGCCACATAGAAGGATTTCCTGACTGTTGTGGCGATGTGGTTATTAAAGGTGAGACCACTGTCCACCTGTGTCCCTTATCACACTTTCAGTGTTTAGTGTACTGCCACCTATGTGGTAATTCACTTGTTTTTCCCCCAAAGGGGATAACTATACATTTCTTGGCATTGAGCTTGAGCCCATGGCTCTGGCACCACGCATCTGTTTCTGTAAGGCCCTTTTGTAGAGTATCCACGTCATTTGGGGATTCAATAATGGCTCCCAGTTTGCAGTCATCTGTGAAGTTTGTTAGCCAGAGTCCCTTAGTGTTGGCCTGTACTTCAGAGAAGTAGATTCCAAACAAGAGAGGTCCCAGGACTGAACCATGAGGTACTCCACTTGTCACTTGTCTGGAGCTGGATTTGGAGTCAGATACTTTTACAGTGTGGGTTCTGTCAGTAAGCCAGTTGGCAACCCATCGAGTGACGTAGGGATTAATGCCCAGCTTAGTAAGTTTATCTATAATTCCAGAGTGGGAGATGGTGTCAAAGGCCTTGGCGAGGTCCAGATAGGCTGTGTGGACTGCCTTACCCTCGTTCACCTGATTCGAAGAAGTCAGTCAGGTTCAGGAGACAAGATCGGCCCTTCACGAACCCAAACTGGGTGGGGTCCAGTGTTTTAAGGTTGCCAATGTCTTTGTTTATAAGTTCCATGATAAAACGTTCCATGGCCTTGCAGATCAGGCTCGTCAGACTGATGGGGCAGTAGTTCCCAGGATCCAAGGTGGATCCCCCCTTGTGGAGTGGGATAACTGTAGCTGTGCGCCACTCAGTGGGCATGAAGCCTGAGGTGAGGGTATGATTAAACATGACACTTAGGTGAGGTGCCAGTTCATTTTGTAGTTCATGTAGTACATAGCCCGGGATGTCATCTGGTCCCATGGATGCTGTATTCTTAGCTTTGGAGAGTGCGTTTTTTACCTGTGTGACCATTATTACTGGAATTTGGCAATCTTCCAGTATTAAGATGGGCCATTTCGGGAGTGAGAGGAGGGTTAAGTTGTCACTGAATCAATCTGCCATGATATTTGCAATATCCTTGGGATCAGTATATTTAATGCCATTCGGTTGTAGCTCAGAGCAGATATGAGCATTGCCATTTAGATTCTTGACATAGTTATAGAATGCCTTGTGGTTGTCTTTGGAATCTTTGGCATTTTTATTTTCGTAACTAGCTTTGGAGGATTTTATGAGGGATCTCAGCTTCTTACTGAGGCTGGTAAGGGAGTTTTTTTGCATCCTGGGATTTTCCTCTTTTCTGCAACAGTTTCTTCCTTTTGTTGTAAAGTTTGTTTATGGCAGGGGACCACCAGATTGGCTTCCTTTTTTTGGAGGAGAGCATCTTGGTTCTATTTGGGATGACACGATTCATGCGTGAGTGGATATGCTTGTACAGTGCCTTAGTGTAGGACTCAGCAGTCAAACTTTCAGTTCCCGTCTGCATGGGTGTCCTGAAGTTTGTAACTTCTGACTTGAGTAGCATGAAGTTGGCTTTGGAGAAGTTTTTTTTATGGAGGTTTCCTTACTGGGGGTGGGGGGTGGGATGTGGATGTTAAGCCTGATTAGCTTATGGTCTGACCTGACCAACGAGGGGGTGACAATACGTGTGGAGCATTGATTTCCCATGTTGGTAATGACCAGGTCTAGGATAGGAGCCCCTGGTGGGACTATGGATTAGTTGATCCAGGGCATTGGAATTTATGAATTCCAAGAACCATTGGGCAAAGGTGTTGGTACACGAATAGTTTTCCCAGTTAATGGCAGGGTAGTTGAAATCACCCAGTATTAGGTTGTTTGGCTGTATATTAATATTTTCCAGTATATTTAGAAAGGTGTAGTGAGAATCTTGGGGCATGGTGGGGATCTGTAGCAAGCTACAATTTGGATTGCAGTCTTACCTAGTGTTAGTTGCACCTGTTGAATTTCAGACGCATTGTGTTGGGCAACTAACCTGGTGGTGTGAATATCCTTGGTGAATATGGACACTCCTCCACCTTTAGTGTTTCGATCCTGGTTTGGTGGCCAAAAAGTGTGGTAAGAGTTGTAGTCTGATATTGCAGGGGTGCTCTCTGGAGCTTTGAACCAGGTCTCAGTTACTGCACAGATATCGATGTTCTCCATTTTTAGGAGTTCCTCGAGAGAGTGCATTTTGACTTTTAGACTTCTTGCATTGAGTAGCATTACTTTCAGATTTTGCATGCTTGTACCTGTTACGGTGGTGGTTTTGTCCTTTGAACTTTGCCTAAAAAAGGCACTATAGGGGTGGCAAGAGTCTTAGCCAGTAACCTGAATCCCAGGGGCGACAGGTGCAGACCATCTCTGGCAAAGCATCGTGGTCTGTCGATCATGTCGTCCCAGGCAGACAGATACTGGATTCCCTTTGAATGACACCAGAAGCTTAGCCAATTGTTGAAGTCAATCATTTTGTCCTTATATTGTGGTATCATTCTGGGCAAAGGCAGGATGCTAGTCAGGGCCAGGGTCATACCTGCCTGGGCCACATGATCCGAGAACTCTTCCATGTCTCTTTTCATGTAGTCCAGGTAGGTATGTCTCAACATGGACAGTGACAGAGTCATATTTGTACTTGTTATAGAGTGACTTGAGTGCATGAGCTATGTGGCGGATCCTGGCACCCGACAGGCAGCTCACTGTAATTTTCTTCTTGTTCAGTCTGGTGAGTGGGATGTCAGTGTGCCTGACTATAGAGTCACCTATGACTAAAGTGCTAGGTACGTTGTTTTTCCTTAGGGGCTGTTGCTGGGCGGCACACTGGTGTTGTGAGCTATGTGACACTTTGGTTGTGATTGGTGTTTGTTTGCGTTTCCGCTTCGGAGGTCCTTGTTGCTTGGGCAGGTTACAGTTAAGGGTCTCCCCATATGTGGATTTAGTGTTGCTATGTGTGGGTGTTGGTGATGTGAGTTTAGAAGGGCTATGTGTTGCTTGAGGTGTAGTGCGGGTGTTAACCTTCTCCTCTTGACTGTCTAGCACAATCTTGGGTGGAGAGAGCTTTGCTTCCAGTTTGGCTATGTAAGTGCATCTCTCACAGGTTGCAGTGTTTGGTGGTAGGAGGAGAGGGTTGTCTGTGTACATGAGGCAATTTCTGCATTGCCCCAGTATGCCCAAATTCACCAGGTAGACAGGAGAAATAAACAGAAGCTGACCCTTGGACATGCCTGGTTTGGTGCTCTTTTTTTGAAAAGTACAGGAGCTATTTTCTCTTACCTTAGCAAGGTACTTTGCAATTATAGGCTGTTTAGTGCCCATGATTAATTTCTCCTTATTAATACGTAAAGTTAAGTGCTTGTATCAGTTTAAGGCTTCCTAGTGCTTTCCAGCAGGTATTAGTGCAAGTGCTAGTCACAGGGATGCTTAAAGGTAAGATGAAAAAAAAAATGGTTTATCCTAAACACTGCAGTGTGCACTAGAGAAGTTAGATGTGAAAGTAGGTAACTTAAGTTTTACCTGTCTAAAAAGTTAAGTTTTAGTGGAGAGTCACTATTTTTAAAACAGCAAGATAGATTGAAAGGGGGTGATCACTTTTGTATTCCCGTACTATGGAGTACAGTAGAATGGCCAATACATTTAAATAGTTGAAGGGGAGTGATTTCACAAAATGATAATTTTGTGCTTACTCACACAAGCCAGTGAAAGCAGAGAGGAAATGAGATATATGGTCAGATTAACTTAAGAGGCAGCCAACTAGAAAGACAGTGACACGACAGTGACAAGGTGGGGGGATGGGGAAAAATTTGCCTGACTTACAAGAGACAGAGCTGTGGTGTCTTTTGAATGTATATAGTTACACTGTATTATGTTTCCTAGAATTTTTCCTTTCAGGGCTGTTGCTTCCCTTCTTGGACCAATAAAGCTCTGTGATTTTGGTGGTCTGTTTTATGGACCTCCTTTTTTATATGGGTCTCCTCTTGAGTTCTTTACAGTTAGAGCCACATAGAGGGCGCCATTAAGCTTTGTAAAGCTGACTAGTATTAGGGGGTAAGGCTAAAATAGCGTAGGCTACTGCAGCAGTGATCTATTAGAACATCCACTCATATGGTAAGTTTATGTATGCAACTGTACTTTCTCACAATGTCGTGCTGTATTTTATCTTGTCTGACTTCATACAGGCTTATCACCAGCCATGGTAGTGTCTCAATCCCTCTACTCAGTCTTATCTCACACTAGACCCTCGTGAACCATGGCTGCTAGTGATGTAGTCACAAACAAATCCTTATGCCATTTAGCACTTCTCATCTTCCTTTCCTACAGTGAACAGATAATTTTCTCTTTTATGAACAACAAATATGGACATCTGTTTGATACCTGAGCCTTCATCCCCTTATCAACTCTTTTCTTTCTTTCTTCCTGCTTTTGATCTTCACAGTCTCTCCCTCCCTCCCTTCTTTCTCTTCTCCTATACAATTGAAGTACTTCTATTCACTACATTTTTTTTTTTGTTCTGGCACAGCTTTCATTCCTTTGCTCACTTTTACTCAGGTCTCATTGTCTCCTTCTTTTTAGTCCTTTTGTACATGGTTTAGACCAAAATGTGTTTATTGCCTCTTTTTATCTTCCACACCTTCCTTTTACCATTTCATCTCCTCGTCTTCATACCGTACTCCATGTCATATTGCCATCTTTACTGGGTCTGTATTAGTTTGCTGAAATTGTATTTCAGCGAACACCTAATCATCGACCATTAATCAGTGGAAATCGCTTCCATAATTGCTGAATTTACCAAGGGCAAAGAATTAATTGGCCAACTGCACAACTTCGCCCTTTTCTCCACTGTAGTGCAATCTCAGAGTTGGTATATTTAGTTGGGGGGAGCGGGTGCAGCCCCTCACTTGGGTGGGTTCTATTTAGTGAGATGTTTGTCCCTTGTGCTGCCGGGCAAGTATTTTGTTGCCTTTAGTAAATTCAGTGAATCGCGGAAGCAATTTTCTCTGAATAGGGGTCGATGATTAGGTGTTCACTGAAATACACATTTGGCGAACTAATATAGACCCTCTTTATTTACCTCTTACTTACATAGGTTCATAGGTAGGTACTAGGCTATCAGCCAAAGGGCCTACGTAAGCCTAGCCAGCAAGGTTCCATAGCTTACGCCACCCAAGAAAGTTATTTTCCTGTGCCACTGTCCAGCAGAGAGACAGAAGTGATCCCCGGGGTGTATTTCCTATTTCCCATCCACTCATCAAGATTTTTCTTGAAGAGTGCTAATGAAGAACTTTGCTTGACATAGATGGGTAGCTTGTTCCAGGGTATAGGAAGTTTCTGGGACAGGAATCTAGCCCTCCAGCGTGTCCTGTTTATTGTGGTGACAAGGTTTAGGTCCCTAGAGTGTGTAGCTCGGAGGGATTGGGATTTCTTTAGGTGTAGCATGTCCAACAGCTCTGGGTTTGACATAGCTTTATATGTTAGGCAGAGATCACCTCGGAGTAGGCGATATGCTACAGAGTAAAGCTGGAGTTTTTTGAGGCCAGTAATCCTCTTTGTGAGGTACTTCTGTGGCCTTTCCAGTTGCTGCAAATGTCTTGTGAGGTACATTCCAAAAGGGGCATTGTACTCTATAATGGATCTAGTGAGTGACGAGTAGAGGGCAACAATGACCTTTTTTTTCCTGGATGAGAACCCTTTTATGATGAGGTGTGCCACATAGAAGGACTTCCTGACTACTGTGGCGATGTGACTATCAAAGGAGAGACAACTGTCCACCTGGGTCCCAAGGTCTCTTATCATGCATTCGGTGTTAAGTAGATTGCTGCCTATGTGGTAGTTCATGGGTACAGAGTTTTTACCAAAGGGGATGACACTGCACTTTTTGGCATTGAGCTTGAGGCCATGGCTTTGACAGCAGGCATCTGTCTCGGTGAGGCCCTTCTGTAGGATGTCCACATCATTTGGGAACTTGACTATACCTCCTAGTTTGCAGTCATCTGCGAACTTCGTTAGCCAGAGGCCTTCTGTGTTAGCCTGTACTTCAGAGAAGTGGATACCAAACAGGAGAGGTCCCTGTGGTACTCCACTTGTCACTGCTTTGAGGTCAGATTTGGAGTCTGCAACTTTTACAGTGTGGGTTCTGTCAGTGAGCCAGTTGGCAACCCATCTTGTTACATAGGAATTTATACCTAGTTTAGTGAGTTTAGCTATAATTCCAGAATGGGGTATTGTGTCGAAAGCCTTGGCGAGGTCAAGATAGGCTGTGTGAACCACCTTACCCTCATCCACGGCTTTGGTGACTGACTCAAAGAAGTCAGTCAGGTTCAGGAGGCATGATCTGCCTTTCACAAACCTGAACTGGGTGGGATCCAGAGTTTGGAGGTTACCAATGTCTTGATGGTTGTCTATAATAATGACCTCATTTTTACAAAGCACACATTCTTAAAATCTACTCTTTTGGTGTTTGTGTCAGTGTCTCCCTACGTATATCCTAGATCTCCTCCTCATTTCCCCAAACCTGTCGAGCTTTTTGGAAGAGCTCAGTTAACAACTACCTCTTGCATTTTTATTGGTAGACTTTACCAGTCTACCACAACTAGATTAAACTCCACAGAAAATACCATGTTGTGCCTTTTCACCATTCCATTAATATGTAATGCTATTTTTGTCTTCTTGAACTGAAAGACTCTGGACTTTGCAACAACAACCAATAAACCTGCACCCCATCTGTGGGTTATAGTCATCTGCAGTCTGACCTGTCCTGTTCTCTCAGGGGGCTGTAGATAGCTGCACTATGACCTGTCCTGTTTCCCATCTGTGGGCTGTAGGATTCTGCATTCTGACTTGCCCTTTTTCCCCTTTGTGGGCTCTAGTTAACTGTATTCCAACCTGTTCCCTACCTGTGGAGTGTAGGATGTTGTATTCTTACCTGTTCTGTTCTCCCTTTGTGTTCTTTAGGTAGCTACACTCTGACTTGTCTTGTTCCCCACTGTAGGGAGCTGCACTCTGACCTTTCCTTTTCCTTGTCTGTGGGTTGTAGGATGCTGCCCTCTGACTTGTGTTGGCTGTAAAGTGCTGTATTCTAACTTCTCCTCTCTCTCCTCTGTGGGCTTTAGGCAGCTGAACTCTGATCTGGCCTCTCCTCCTGTAGTTTCTGTTCTTGTGGTCTTCCACTTCTTCTGTTTGACTTATTAGCTCCTCTTTCTGTCTTGTCTTTTCTAAAAAATGTGATAGTTTGAATTGTCCCAGTTTAATTCTGAGTCTGTTGATACCCAGAACTCAGAAATGGCTGCTAGCATTACCTCCGTTATACTGCATAGTGCATAGAGTTCTCTTGCCTTTTCCAGACAGGCACCTTGCATTTAGGGTTACTCCTCGGCACCGTTTCTTCATAGAGATTCACGGGCAACCAGCTGCATTCTTATGTCATTTTTCCATACCCTCTGCCTCTGATTGGGCTTGGGGTCTCTTCATAATTGCCATACAGACTGCCTGCACCCCAGGTTACTTTTTAGGAATGTGACGCCATACCTTATATGCAACAGGAGCGCCCATCTTTTTCTCCCCAGAAGTAGATAGTCATTGGGTACATTCCAAACATAATAGTAGCAACGTTCAGATATATGTGCATACAAGGAGATGAAGTTTGCCAAATACATGAAAAGTGAACTTTGCCTAGGTGCCCGAACAGACATCAGTACAGGCGTGATCTGTGAATATTAGGTGGGTAATGGTCCTGAATATATTGAAGGTGACTCATGCCTATGGAGCTTGGCAGAAGGTTAAAAAAACAGGACTTTTAGTCCTATTAGCAGAATAAGTTGTTTACCCTTATGTATCCTTGTGTTCCATTGCTTCCTCAAAGGATATTTTGTGAAAGTCTTCAGAGTTCCGTGTGTAGGTGCATTTAATACACAGTAGTTTCCAGCATGCCTTATATGTTTTTTTCTTAATTCTTTCTGTTATAATATTTACATTTTTATTGCATATTTTTCCTTGCAAATGCTTAAGCTTCATTTTGCTTGGTGTTGTTTATAGTCTGCATTTTGTCACATAAAGCAATGAATTTTCAGTGTAGTATTTTTGCTGAAACACACATAACCACTTTGGAAGCCACATTTACTACTTCATTTTGCTGGTCTGAAAACTGAGCACCACCAGGTGGCAGATCTTGTTTGCTATGATGAGAAAGTTAAAATTCACAAGTCAGTGAATCCTTTTGCTAACAGAGTTTCTTCATTTTGTACTGTTGTATTACAGTACCATCTGGAGCAGAGTTTTGGCAGTCACAGTTATATTTACTTTGAAAGTAATTGCCATCATACCTGGAATACCAGTGTTTACTTGTCAAAAGTATCCTCTTAGATGTGCACTGTTCAAAATCTTACTAGAATGCAGAGAACCTTGTAAACCTGATGTGAGGAGTCAGACCTGAATCAGCAGGTGATCAAAGCTTGCAGCCATGGCGCCTAATAATAGCAAAATAGAAAATGAGCAGTTGTAAGGACCACTCCTTTTGCTTCATTTAGAAAATGACCCCTAATTTAAAAGGCCTTTTGATGCAGAGTCTGTAATCACATGGAAGCAGCATGAGTGCTCAGCAGCCTTGGCACCGGCCAGGCTTCTTAATAGGAATCCTGAAAGAGGTGCAGTCTTTAAACGTGCTCCCTTTAATGATCCCCCTGTGATTAGGGCAGTCCCAAATTCTAATTCATTAAAGATTTGTAAATCTGTAGCCTGCAGAGGAGTCACTTGGAGGGGAGGTTGCTAGAAACATGGCTCACTGTAACACATTACCAAATTTCTTCAAAGGAGGGTGTGGTGTCAACATATTTCTTAATTTTTCCACTTTTTCCTTCAGAGATGCATTTAGTTGTGACAAAGGGTAAGGGATTGACAGCAGTGGAGACAAAGGGATTCTCTTCTGTCAAAGAAAAAATGTTGATGCTTTTAGTGAAGTTTAATTAGAGAGTGAAAGCAGAGTGTACAAACTCAGTGACACTCTGCGTGTGGTTATCTGTTAGACAAGGGTTTCATTCTTGTGGATTGTGTTTGCTTAATCTTGAAATTTGAAGCACTTCACTTAATTTATTCCTGAATTTAGTTCTGAAATACATGCTTATACTGTTTACCCAAGGAAGAGAAAAGATACATTTGTGGAACTGATAGATGCAGTGCTTGATAGGCTGCATTTCTGCAGGATGAAAACACTTTGTTTGGTAACATATTGACAGCAGCATTATATGATACTCCGGTGCTGAGGACATCAGACAAAGGATAGTATAAACAGCGTCCCACCACAATGAATTAGATGTAGCTTAGGGGTAGGTGCAGCCCCTGCTTTGGTGCACATGCCCTTATTTACTGCCTTCGGAGGTTAGAGACTGATACCTCATTCACTTCTTCTGTGTTATAAACGAGCAGTAGGTCGCACTGTCCTATATAAGCTATTCTACCCCATCATTAGATAACTATACTGCACGAGAACAGGGATAAATAACTGAGCTGGGAACTGAAGATGTAACACAGGCAAAGTATAATATAAGCACCTTCTGGCTGTTGATATAAAGCACCGCATTGTGAGCCCTCTGTTTATCTAAGCCTAGACATTGCTATTGCCAGTAGAGCCTTAGGGCTCAAGATCAAAGTCAAGTCACTTTCTTTCAACTTCCATGTTGGGCCTTCTGCACATAACTGCACAGCAGAGTCTTTGTTTATTCATTTTTTAAATAAAATTATCACTGTGTTGCCCATGTTATGTGTGACATAACTGTGTAAAACCACACATAAGTTTATATCTATGTTTCTATATTTATTTCTCTGTTTATGAAATATAAATAATGTGTGTGCATATGTATGTGTGTGTGTGTGTGTGTGTGTATATATATATATATATATATATATATATATATATATATATATATATATATATATATATATATATATATATATATATATATATATATATATATATATATATATATATATATATATATATATATATATATATATATATATATGTATATATATATATATATATATATATATATATATATACACACACACACACACACACACACACACACACAAACTTCAGTGTCTTATGCCATTTTATGTAAAAGAGATGCCGTACTGGAGTTATAGGTAATAGTAATGGATTACAGCAGTTGACAGCAGAGATTTTTAATGACTGACTGGCTTTTTAGAGCACGCAACTTTTTTTTTGTTTGCCAAAATGTGTGTGCACTCGAAGATTATTTGAAATATATTGAGTTTCTGTATAGGGGGCATCTTCTTTGTCAACACAGTTACGCTGACAAAACAGATAATCAAAAAATGTGTGAGACTGCTGCATTACCGGAGTTGGGGAATATAATCTTTCCCAGGTATTTTGCAATCGCAGAGTTGGAATATATCTAATTAGTGATGGTATTTTCCAGTTGTATGCACAGAGGTCATGTCTCAGAGCATGCTCAGTTCACTGTCAATTTTATTTTGTTGTGTCAACATTAGTGATGTCAACATCGGGTATTCAGATATTAAGTACTCCCATATGTGTGTGTGTGTGTGTGTCTGTGTGCAACATATATGGATGCCCACTGTAAAAGTGACTAAATCAGTTTTTTCATAACTCTGATCATTGCAGGTTCTTCATCATTTTTAATTGTAATGTTGGAGAACTATAATGCACATTGTTCTGTATTTTCAGTAATTTTGTCATGTGTGCAAAATCATGTCATGCAAGAATAACCTTAGTATGGCTCTCTTGGATCTAAAAGCTTAGGATATCAGCTACATTGTTTATTTAATAGTTCCACATCTTTTTTTCCAGACAGTATTCTAGAAAATGATTTGCTTCTGTTTTTCCATGTAAGGGGCCTGCTATACATGCTGTTATTTTTGCCAGAACCAAGAATATGGTTGATATTGCTTTATTGCCGTTTGGTAGATACTTTCTTAAGTTTCAGTTCTGTTCCACATTATTAATTGATGACACCAATTCCTGGAAAGCTATTAAAGTTTGAAATTTTCATCCAAACTTTTTGCAAACCAGGTAGTGTAATCACCTCTCAATGAAATACTGCAGACATGCTCATTGCAGCCCCGTTCAGTATTTGATATTGCTCTTTCCTTATTCTTTTATCCCCGTTTTCTCACCATCTGTTGATTCTCATTGTTTAACCCCCAGCTTCTACCTCTCCCCTTTGTGGATGCCAAGCTGGTTATTGGCTTACAAGAGGCACGTTTCCTCACTGTCCCCAGTAAGCAGGCCCACTTGGAGAACAAGCCATTTTCTCCTTGGTGACTTTTTAAGAATAGCAGCTTCAGGCAGAGCAAAAGAAGATCCTTGCCCCCAAATCTTAGATTTTAGCAGTATGAATAAACACGTTAATGTTCCATTCAGCTGTCACGCAGTGTGCTTTTTTGCGCCATTAATTCCCACCCCTGTTGTTGGCATTCACATCCGCAGGTAAGTCATTGTGTTTCAGCTGACTGGAATTTAGTTAGCAGCATCAGCACTAGGGTAGCCAGGCAGGGATGGAGAAGATTATGGGCACTCACGGCACATTGGGAAGTGTGATTTCCCTGTTGAAGACTGAGGAAAATATCTCCTGTGATTCAAGTGTTTGGATGGGGGTGGCTTGAAGTGAATACACCTTGTGGAAGTGACGGGATGGCCTTCACAGACAGCCCATTACACGTCTCCTACTCTATGCGTTGGTGAGTGCATGTACCAGAGCAGAGCGTTAGAGAAAAAGCTCAAACCACCCCTTTGACTGTTTGAATGATGCTTGAGCTGAGCTGCCTAAAATCACAGGCTTGAGCACTAAGCCCTTCAGAGCTTTCCTGCCACTGAAGATAGCACTCCTTTGTGGACTTTCAAGGATCGATGGTCAGCATGTGCTGCTCCATTGCAGGGCAGATCAGTTCCCTTTGGTTAAAAAGTTCCACATTTTAAATTTATGGTTTAAATGTATTTTCCTGGTTAGAAAAGTTATTTTTTTATCTAGGAATTTGTGCTTAAATGGACTGTGTTTATTACACTTTCCCAGCACCCAAAAGTAAAATATAGTGCTTTTTACTGTTTTTTTTTTTTTTTTTTTTAGGGAAAAGGTGAAATTTGACAACTTTACATTTTTACAGGCTTCTGCTGCTTGATTTATCCTGGAAATTGGCACCATTTCTGGCCTGACAGTACAAAAAATTACCATTCCCACTGTTGATTCTTCTACAAAAGAAAAAAGTTAGGTGAACAGCCCTTGCCACCAAATTATACTACCGTATTTCCCTGAAAATAAGACCGGGTCTTATACTTTTTTCCCAGCCGAAATACACATTAGGGCTTATTATTAGGGGATGCCTTATTTACCCCCCCCCCCACCTTGTACAACAATCTACATTTATTCATGTACAAAAAATATCCATTTATTCATGTACACAAATCGACATTTACTCGTACACAAATTGACATTTATTTATGTACACAAATTAATATTTATTTGGTACTTTCCCGTTATTGGGCAACAGTTCTAGATAACACATTAACAGTTGTGTGAGAATTCTACATAAACAGTGCAACAAATATTTCAACTTCAGAATATCTACACCTTGGCTTTTACAGTGCAATGTCTCATGCTTAACAGAACGTGCAGAAAAATCTCAATACATGTGTATTGGAGGAGGGGAATAAAACAGGTGAATAACTGCCACTTTTTGAATGATGATGCTTTCTTTATTCCTTACCCAAACCGTAAGAGAAGAATGATGGAAAGTCATAAAAATGAAGTCTGGGAACTAGTGGCCTTACTTTGTAATTACCCCTTAATAATGAAATGTTACATTAATACAGTAAAGTCAGAAGACTGTCAAGAGCTTGCTGGCAGCTGAAAGCAGAAGCAGTCCATTCTGTTGCCCTATAACGGAAAAGTTATTGAAATACAGTCATGTCATCTTCTTCTGGAGCATTGTCATAAGTCTCCAACCCCAGAATTCTGGCCTGAATTTCTTGCGACTCCATTTCCTGTAGAACCATTGGCCCCAGTCTGTCATGCCTAGCAGTAGAGCTTTCCTTAAATGAGCACTGCTTGTCCATGTAGCCTGCTCGTAGTGCATTGGCAACACAGCTGTCAGTGATTTTATCCCATGAATTCTTCACCCAAGTCACGATCTCTCCCAGGCTAGGGTTCACAAAGTTTCCATGCTGATTTCTCTCCATTCTATTTTCACTGTAGTCATTGAGTTCCATGCGCAAATGGTCATAGAATGGCTTGTTTATTGCAATATCAGGAGTCTGGAGATAGACAGTCATTCCTCGGGGAATCATTATTTGATCTATTCTTGTCTGTGCAAGGAAATTCTTCATGTCTTTAGTGTGGTGAGTGCTGACTGAATCCCAGACTAGCAGACCTTTTTCGCCACCTCGCAAAACAAGTGGCAGCATTACATCCATCCACTTCCTTATAACTGCTTGTGTGCACCAGGGTTTTTCGGTTTCAAGAATGTAAATGCCTGAAACACGTTCAATCTCATCTTTCTTGCCTTTACTAATGATTAGAGGTGGGGTTTTCTTTCCATCTAGACGAATTGCCAAAATACAGGTAACACGTGCAGTTTCGTAACCAGGGGAGGGGATGTAGATTGACAAGGCACCCCTCTGATCAATTGTCTGAGATCCTTGGCCCATAAACAGTCATGTTGGAGAGTTGGTATTTAGAAAAGTCGATGCCATCAACAAAGGACTTGAATGCAAGTGCAAGTTTAACAACTTCAATATCTTCCAGCTTGAACAGTGTTGTCTACCTTGTTATAGACATTTCATATCACTGAAGGAAGCCATCCAGCCAATGTTGTGATGCTTTGAAATTCTTCTGGGGATATTTCTAACTATGGTGCCAGTGCAAGGGCAAATGCTTGAATATCAGCCCTGCGCACAACCAAAGCCTTTGCTCTCCTGTTAGCAATCCATTCACAGATGATGTCTTCCAACTCAGGAAATAATGGTTGCTGAACTGATCCACACTTGCACTTCTTAGCATTTCCCTCGTCCACCTGTTGACTGAGGTTATCGTACTCTGCTCGCCATTTTCGCACTATTCAGAGATCCAACTTCTTCTCTTTGCATAAAGCCATCAGATTCTTTCCCTGGGAGTTCTCCACGATTCCTTTCTTGTACTCGACGGAATAGCTCTTTCTTTCTGCATTCATCTTGTCTGGGGGGGTTAATTGAAGACTTATGAGACAGGAGTGGCAACAAAAATGGTGACAGTTAAGAACACACATCCACACTCGTTCATTATCAAGTGCGCATGTTTTACGTGCGTTGTCTGTACTTTGACCAGTCAAAGTACACTTGCCAGTGTTTATGGGCCAAGGATCTCAAACATCAAGTGTGAGTGAGGATTAGGGTTACAGTAAGAATCGTGGAGGACTCCCAGGGAAAGAATCTTATGACTTTCTGCAAAGAGTAGAAACTGGGTGTCCGAATGGTATGAAAATGGTGAGCAGAGTACAATAACCTCAGTCAACAGGTGTCAATAATATTATTATTTTATAATTTAACATGTCTGTCATGTGTTGTTGATGATCTTAACTGGGGCTTATTTTTGTGGTAGGGCTTATATAATGACCACCCTGGAAAACCATGCTAGGCCTTATACTCTGGTTAGCTTTTATTTACGGAGAAATACGGTAGCAATTTGCCTCAGGCACAGGTGGGTGACTCTGCTGTCACCAAAGCTGGTTCCTCAGACCATTCATCTATTACCCCAGATCTCTCTAGTATAACACTTGCAATCACTATGGACCAGGGTTTAACCACGTCCTCTGTGGTTGTTGAGGAGTTAGCCACATCCTCCGAGGCTGTTGGGGTCCCCTCAGTGGGAAAGGGAGAGACACTCTTGTCGGTCCTGGGAGAGGGAGCAGGGAAGTCTTCCCTTTTTAGTCAGAATATTATGCCCATCCCTGAGAAAGCAGCTGCTGTGACAGCTCTTTTGGTCCTGTTTTCTCTGTCTGATTTGTTAAATTGCCCATGGCAAGGGGGTTCCAGAAAGAACATAAGAACTCCCCGAAGCAAAAGACAGTCCAACAAATCAGAATGAATATTTAAGAGAATATTTCCCCCTTCTACCCTACAGTCCCATTTCCCTTCCAGAAAGTCTGAATCTCCACTTCTTTCTCTTTAGCAACAGATAGTTTCAGACAAATGGATTCTGAAAGAGGCAGAGTGTTTAAGTGCTTTTTACTGTTTTTTGTGGAAAAAAGTGACTTCAGACTTTACATTTTTATACACTTATGCTGTTTGTTTTCCCAAGGGAAGAGACACCATTTGCAGTTTGACCATTGAACAATTTGTCAGTCCTTTTTTCATCCTATAAAAAAGCTAAACTTCCTTTGCCACGACAGCAGGCTAGCAGTTTATCTGAGCCACAGGTGGGTGACTCTGCTGTGCCCAAAACTGGTTCCTCAGACCATTCATCTTTTACTCTGGATCCCTCTGGTGTAGCACCTACAACCAATATGAACTGGGGGTTAGCCATGCCTTCTGCAGCTGTTCGGGTCTCCTCAATGGCAAGGGAGAGCCATTCTTGATGGTCCTTTGAGACGGAATGGGGTATACTTTCATGTTTTGTCAGAATGATGTGCTCATTCCTGTGGAAGCTGCACCCTTTGTCCCATTTTCTCTGTCCAAATAAACAGAAAATGAAACCTGTATCCGGACAGGAAAGTGAAGAGACATATACAGGGTTTTCTCCTCAGTTTTCTGATTCAGACTCAGAGGAGAGCTCATTTTCTGATTCCCCCTGTGGGTTCTTTCTATGAGACTTTTTCTGGAATGTGTCAGTATTTTCAGTGGAAGAACTCTGAGGTTTCTCAGTCCCTGATAAAATACTATGACTTGTTACAAAAGGAATGTTCCAGAACCTGCACCCATTTCTCCATTTCTGTCAGCTTTGGAGGAAATGTCTTACTGCCTGCAGTATTCCAGATAGTCAGCATGCTGCCCTTAAAAAGGCAGATAGAATGTATTACATTCCTCAGTCTTTTAAGTTTTAATACACTCATCCCAAACCTGACCCAGCAGCTGTAGTATTAATTAAGCCTACTGCTGATTAACATTCAATGAATTCCAATCCTATTCTTTCTGAAAAGGATGGGATGATTATTTTATAAGTATGATAAAAAGTTTATGCTCCTGCAACTTTGATTTTCAGAATTAAGAATTGTCATGCTCATATGTTAAAGTTTATTCTGACTGATTGCTACAGTATGAGGAATGTTTTATTGCCAGTTTCATGTATGGAAAAAATCTGCTTGAAATAATTTTGTTTCTTCTATTTTACTGATCACAACTCACTGCTCACAGTGTGTATGATTCAGTTGATACTTCTTCCAGGGCTGTGGCCACTAGCACTGTTTTGAGGAGGTTTGTCTGGCTGTATTATCAGAACCTTCAAGATTATAAGAAAAATGTGATTTTAAATTCTCCTTTGGGTAGAAATTTAATTTTTGGTCCCACTGCTTTAAAGTTTATGTGATGAGAGGGGAAAGCTGATACAGGGAATCTCTCAGCGTTTTTAGCCCTCCTTTTCCAAAATTTTCAAGGGGTTCTTTACCTCCATCATCCACTTTTGGAAAGATACAAAATTAACAGTCTCAGCTAATGCTGGTAAATAGGTGTTTAAGAAATGGTGGTAAAATGTTTGAAAACAAAGACATGGAAAAACCCAAAATAAAGAACAATCCATCAAGTCAGAATATCTAGTTCCTCTTCCCTTCCAGAAAGTCTTCATCTGTACTTCCATCTTCTGCAGCAGATAGTTTTAGACAAATGGGTTCTAATGATCATTCATCAAGGTTACAGATGGCAATGAGAGGGAAGTCCCCCTTCTCAGGGGGTAATTCCTCGTCCACTAGGCTAGGCTCCTTTATTTCCCTGTCCCATGACCTATGCTGTCTCACTGAGTAATAGAGCCAATTTCTTCTTCCCAGTTTGGGAAAAGATTATATTTAAGGATGTTTTTGGTGCCAAATAAAGAAAATGCGTGGAGACTATTTCAGAATCTTTCCTAAACATGTTTGTGATAGAGCCAAAGTGCAAAATGTTGTCACTTCACAACTTGTTAACTCCTCTTCTTCATTTAAGGTTTATGGTAAGACTAGATTTAAAGGATGCTTATCATCACATCCCAATTCATCTAGATTTTAGGTGTTTTTAAGATTTTGTGTGTCTGTCTGTATCACAATATCAGTTATCTGCCCTTAACACCTTGCACTATCTACTACACTAAGAGTGTTCACAAAGTGTCTGTCTCATACAGCTCATTTTAGGCTACAGGATATCCACATTTTTCCACATTTAGATGACGTGCTTATCTTTGCAGAGACTGAGTTAAGAATTTCTCACTTAGGTGAGAGATCTCTTACACAAGCTGTGATTCCAAGAGAACATTTAAGTCTTTCTTGACTCCATTACACATGGTTGTGTTCTGGGGTGTTTTTAGAGGCCTCAGTTCAAAGATCTTTTCTTCCACAGGAAAAAAATAGTTCTATATAGGGTTTTCCACTCAGACTTCATTGTAAGGGAATATCTCAGGGTTTTGTGTCTCATGCCATCTACAAATATCATGATATCATGGCAAGACACCACACGAGCATGAGAAAGATTCAATGTTATCTGAAATCTCTTTGGTTACAGCACCAACACCCATTATCTTTTTTTAATCCCATTTCAGTGATTTGTGAGAAGAAAAAAAAAAACACTTGGTGGAGACAACAAATATCTCTAAATCCAAGTCCCCCCGGCACTCCAAATAAATCTGTCACCACGGACTTTGCTGGGGAGCAGTTTCAGGAGGGATAAAATTGCATAGTGTTTGGAACACTAAGGACAGACACAAGTACATAAATGTAAAAAATATGCTTGCTCTAATCAAGGCACTCAACTCTTTGAATCACCTTTGGTCCCATGGACAAATTCAAGTTGCTACAGGCAATACCAGAGTCATGTTGTACATCAGCAAGCAAGGAGAATCAGACCTTACCCCCTTTGCAGACTAGCCATG